>NC_133538.1:269039006-269339006 GCF_048544455.1 Silene latifolia
CCCCCTTCTCCGCCGCCTCCTCCTCCTCCTCCTCCTCCTCCTCCTCCTTCTCCTACAACTACTTCCCCTTCCTGAGCTCCTCCTCTGCTCCCCTAGTCTAAACAGTTAAAAGTAAGGAGTGACGATGAAAAAGAGGGAATTATTATTGAAATTAAATGGAGCAGAGGTGGGGAGGAAACGACACGAATAATTAAACATGGAAGGGACAAGGTTATTAGATGCTGAAGGACATATATGAAGACAACATCTAAGTAATCATAATATTTGGACAGATGACCATAAAAAAATAACCAAACAAACTGTTGAACGAAGTCAATCACTAAAAAGAGTAATGGAAAAAACCTACAAACTCATTGGATTTGTTTTGGATCAACAATCATACTATACCCACACCAGTTAATTTCAAGTATTCCACAGATTCATGACACTCGAGCTCTCTATCTGCAGGGGCACCAAGGACCAAATATTAAACTATTACCTTTCTCTTGATTTTTCTTCAGACTTTCAAATGCTAGACTGGTCTAGGTGGCTTTGTGATCATACCTGTCTAATAGCTTTTGAGTATAGGGCACAATTGTTACCTTGTTGAAACATATTATAGAATGAATGGCTTAAGAATAAGTATCCATCAAAAGCATCCAAGGTTGTATTCTTGTAGAACTCCTCCTCTCTTTCCCTTATCCCCAGCCCTTCTACTTCCTTTTCTTCTTCTCTGCCGCCTCCTGCTCGTTCCCTTAGTCTTACCTCTCCTCTTCGTCTTCGGTGTCTAATAGGTTTTAATTAAGAATGAGACAGTCCGCGCACGTCTTTCAGCTCAGGGTCTCTTCTCCCAGGTTCCACAGATTTAAATCATGAAAAATCACCTTTCTATTAGAAATTTTTCCAGCTAAACTAAGAGTCCTGATTAAATAACCAGTCCAACAATACAAGACCACCAGTATTCTTCAAGAGAAAAGAATGAATTTAGTCAAAAATGTGTAATCACTAAGCTAACAACCACCGAGAATTGTTGACTGTTCTCAAGTGCACCACTTCATATAACGGCAATAACCTATTTTATTTGGCAAACTGGGAGGGGGTTAGTGTATTAAATTAAATCCAACTCCTCCAATGTCAAAACGCTCGACGAAAGGTGAGACCCTAATATCATCAATAAGAAATCCAAAAGGCCCTACAATCTTAATAACCTAGTTTTCATTTTAAAACTGAATTCACACTTGAACACAGTTAGCTCTCAAATCAAACCGTCTTTTAACTAAACTTGCGAATTTTCCAAGTTTTTTTGGGGTTCCAGCTTTCATATTTTCATAGTAAAAAGTTCTTCTCAAATGGTTAAATCCTAGGCATAAATTCGTAGTATCTTTCATCTTGAAATCATAGACCTTTTATTTGACAGACGCACACAAGTATTTGAAAACTGGTGCACATAAAAATGATCTTTGAAGCCTAACACATACATGATAAGATAAAATAGATCTCACTTTAGTAGCTTTCTTCACTTTAGTAACATATATCAGATTATATATCTATGCAATTACCTCACGTATTTCTTCCCCTCTCCAAGCAAAGTTGTTTTCCCCTCTTTCGGTATAAGAATAAAGCAGCCATTGGTTGTTTACTTTGATGGGGCCTTTTGTTTCCTGAACCATCAATCCAAAACCAACATCTTATTTATTACATAGCTACAATATCCGAAAATATTAAGAACAAAAAAAAAGTGGTTAATGTACAAGAAGTTCTTATGTGTGAGACTTTCGTGTAAATGTTACATGATTAATATTGAGATAAATATATTGGCCTCACGACCTCAAATGCAAGACGCCCGTGTAAATATTGTTGGTAATTAAAAAGTGCGGTATTCAACTATTTTGAGTTCTTAGTCTCCTTGTAAGCTTTGCCCCTAATTCAACTGATCCTTATCTTTGCCCATAACTTGCACATTAAGCAATATTCCCACCATTTTCTTCTGCCTTCCTTACCCTAAAATACCTCAAGTAACCCCTGCCACCCTTTGTTTTTGCCTTATGTTCTTCCCTTCTCGGCAGGATCCCATAGCCACCACACACTATACTTACATGTGTCGATACTGACAATCTCGTGGTTATATGAAATAACTCATAAATTACCCAATAAACATTACCTACACCATTATGTACTCCTAAAATGATATCATGTTCTTTAGGCTCTACTTCGCCAAATCTCTCAATACTAGAAGAAAAAATTAAATTATAAATTCATCATTTTTACAACTCTTACCTATTTTAGTACACAACCAAAATAAAAGCAAAGCAGCACACTTAATTAGTCGAACTTTACTATCCGCTGAAACATATGGAATATGGACAGCTGAAGCCTGACCATACACAATTTCATAAGGTGTAGCCTGAGGAGCTAAGTAAAGGGTAGTATTGTATCGCCATTTTCCTAAAGCAGCAATTTTCAGGAAGAATTGGAGTAGAATAAATACTAAAATCTTAACCAAATAATCAACAATAATGTTTAAAGCGTCCTTAACGATTATCATAAGTCGAGTGCTGACCCACATAAATAGTAACATTTCAAACAACTATTCAAATTTATTTCCATAGTTATATAGGTGGCCCATTAGCATAATCTCAGCCACTCCCAACACAGCAATAATCCGCCATTGGGTTAACCCATGTTAGGTATACAAAATTGACCACTTCGAATTCTTTATGAAAGCAGAGTATATATACTTAAGACCTAATATCATTGTCATATCCAACCCTATGTTTGATATAGATTCCATCGAAATATTGAATCCAAACTTCGGATCAGCAGCGGTCCTTTCGAAAGAAAACAAAGTCTACGCAAATGGGTGAAATAGTATGTACCTCATGATAGTTTGTTCCTTGGTTTCATCTAAGGCTTGTTTTAAAGTAAGCTTTTGTACTCCATGGACTAAGTTTTACTCCATTTGCTACTTTGTTTCCTCTGTTCTTTGTGTCTTATCGCAACCTTGCCATACATTTATTATACAAAATTATAAAAAATGCGCAATCAATTCACCAGTTTCAGAAATTAACCAAAATTAAAAACTTTTTGTGAGGTCAAGAGCGAGATCACTGATTTATAATTATGAAAAAATGGCAATGAGAATGCAACATTATAGCCGCCGTACAAAGTCATCTGAACATGTGGAGGTCTTCACAAAGTTCAAAACTATTTCACATTTTTCAATCTTATTATAATACTCTTTCCTACCCATTCGAAATGATTCATGCACTTTTCAAGGTCAAACTTATCAAATATTTACCGCAATTATATTTAGTCCAATTTTTATAATTTAAATATTAATTTGACATATAGACATTTATTATAAGAGGCATCCGAAAATATAATTTCGACACAAAACTCGTTGTAATTAAATAAATGAAGAAAACGAGGTCAAAGGGTCGTCTCATAGTCGGAAAAAAAGTCAAATGTCAAGTTTGGAATGCGTAGAAGACAAACAGATCTGGCATTCTTAAACTTTAATAGCTTTTTTTTCTTTTTTTTAGCCAAACATTTCCGAGAAACTAATGAACCAAATCATTTCCATTAGAAACTTTATATACTACAATGGCTACCCAGTCGAAAATAAAAAAGAATAATTTTGTCACAGATGGGCTAACAATTCCAAAAACATAAACCAAATTTAAAAAAACCCTTGATCAATGAGTATGGAGAAAAACTTTACGGATATAATTCTACACACTTTTTATTGCCAATGATGGGAAAAATTACATAAACCAGTTGTACGTAGTACCAGTACTTGGAAAGTGGAAAATCATCCATCATTTCTCCGAGCAACACGCCATGTATCATAAACTTTATCCTAGTACATCAGTAATAAGAAGCTGAAACACTAATTTTCACGACAAGCAGATTATGCATGATTCAGGTCGCATGTATGATGATTGACTATTTATGACTGAATTAAGTAGACCGAACAATACAGATATAAATGAGGCAAAAGAGTCTCATCGGTGTTGTTATGTTTTCAGATCTAATCACATACCCAACTTTCTCACCACGTTTAATACTCACATCTTCAGCGACCCTTGGAGCAACAGACGACTGACATTGCATATTAGAAAGTGAAAGCACACACTTTCAGCCTAACTTACGATCTAAACCCAACAGCAAAGAAGAATGAGCTACAAGAGCTAAATAGAGTAATCATGCCTCCCAAACTAAAATAAGTCAGGTTCGTCACATTTAGCCTACCCTAGCAACTACTGGTTCTGAAGATAGATGTAACTGGATTCCAGTAACATTACACCAAATAAACTAAAATAAGTCACATGTCCATAACCAAAATCAGCGGCTGACAAAGGTCAATCTCTATCACAAAAATTTGAAAATCTAACCTTGGCAGGTTGAGTTCTTTGAGGATATATCAAGGATAGAGAAAGTATAAGCAGAATCATACAGGGAAAAGCATCTGATTCTGCAACAAAAAAATTTAACGTACCAATGCTACGCGTTCATCAGAATCACAACTTGTTTCTTCACCTTTCCCTTTCCTTTCCCTTACTCCTCTACTTGCTGCCATATCGCAAAAAGAAAAAAAAACATCAACTTACTTATAGATAATACCTTTAAACTCTTACTAAGATGAACCCTGCTCCTCTCCGCCCTCTCCCTGTACGTCACTCACTGCCTATTCCAAAATTTGGTTAAAGTAACAATTAAATTGTCAGTAACATCAACGGAGAATAAATAATAGTGTACATTTACAGGTAAAATGCATGGAGAAGCTGCACGAAATTGGAGGTGATATGTCATACCTTTAGTTAATGTATTTTTCTAATTTCCAATGTCAATGTTGTCTCAATGGTAAATCTCGACAATTATTTATAGCCTGCATCAGTACATAAAACTCAGTCACTTAAGAGTAACAAAAAATCTCTTAACTTAACATACACAACACCTACCAAAAGTAGGGATTAAGAAAACTCAACCCTGATTTTTATTCGCACCTCTTAAAGATGCATTTCTTCCCCCCTTACTCTGAACAAAACCAAGCCCTGGTGATATCTCTCGCATTTACCCTGTGCCACTCCCCATCTCCCTCTCTCTTTCCCTCCTTTCCCTTACTCTTCCTATCACTCTCAATTTGAACAAAACCATGCCATGGCGATCTCCGTCAGTTCCACCCTCTGCCCCTCTCCCTCCCTCCCTTCCGTTCTCCCCTCCTCTCAATCTTAACAAAACCAAACCTAAACGATCTCTTCCCCCCGCCATTCTCATGCCAAATGAGTCACTTTTAATAGAAGGTAAATAACTGCATTTTCTTATTGCAAACAACTATGAGTATGCCCCTTTCTATATCAACAATCCCTTATCAAATCTATGCAAAGGAAAAACTTTTTTCCAACCCAGTCATACATCAATTACAGAATCTTAAAAATTCAAGGATTGACACACCATTATACTACTATTTTACTCGCTGACTCAAACTCTCCCACAAATCATGTTTTAAGTTTCCTGATGTACAAAGCCCCGCACTGTGTTAGCAACCGAGACAAGATTTCTCAATGGTGAAACTCGCATACATAAACCACCATTATCAACTTATAGCACAATACAGACACTTTTCAGCTATTACGTTCAATAACATCATCAAGACATTAAGATGCATCCAACATCTTAATCATTGAGGGATGAATGAACATGGTGATTAATGAAATACCTTCAGGATACCTGGACTACATTCAGAAGTCATAACACATCAATTAAGATCTGTAGGGAGGTGAATTGATTAACATATGCACATGTAAACGAAAGAGGCTGTTATATACCTGCAAGAACTGTATAAGCTGGGTATTCCTAATTTATGAAGAGAGTCATAGCTTTTGAAGGAATTCTGCAACAATAGAGAAACGGTATGAGAATGTAAAATTATAATACAATAGTAGTTCATCAATCATCAGCAAGTACAAAAGTATAGGTTCCCATTTATCTAATTTGTCCTCTATACCGTTCTTTCAGAAACTAAAAGCAATACAAAAACGCAATAGTTACACCCAATTGAGTTGATCGTCATAAGTTCGAGAATATTGACATATTACTCCTTGTGTCCCAAAGCAGGATCCGCACCCGTCTAGACATAAGAAACTAAAGAGGGGTAAGTGGAGACAAATTAAAAAGAAAGGAGAAAAAAATAAGTGGCATACATTAGAACAAAACAGATAAAAAAAGTTTCATAAAACAAAGTGTGAACCTTGTGGTGGTGGGACGACCTAAAGCGAAAAGTGTGAACCATAATCTAGGACAGAGGGAGTACTCCATACATATAACGCTACAAATCACGCCTGGTATATTTTCTTAGAAAGCTATGTAATTGCTTACCTTTGGGGACAGCTGACTGCTTTTTTCAAACCAGTATCCACAGGCTTATCCACCATTGGTACGTACTCATCATAACCTAAAAAGCCATTAGCATAGCTCGTCTTTCCATTAATCTTAGCCTGCATGCCCCCAACAACAGTATTGATATACCCGACAATTTTTTAACATAAACAGAAATAGATTATGTAGTAACACCAGCAATTTAAATATAATATGCGTTCCAAATCTACCTCTTCAAGCACATGAGTCAAAGTCAAATTTGAGTAGTTAATTGACGCCTTTGGAGAAGTAATATCTTCGGAATCGGATCTTGACTCGGCAGTTATATGTCACTTTCTTTTAACTGCTTCATAACAAAAGCATCACATAACAAAAAATAATAAACAAACTCACATCGATGAAGGTACCCATTTTCAAGCTTATGAATGGGCTCACCATTGGCAATTGTGGCTTCGCATAAGCAACAACCTTTCCATCACTATTCAAGGCTTTGACAACTTATCTTGCACGCCGTGCCTCCCCATTAAGAACCATCTGCATGAAAATAAATATAAAAAAATAGCAACAAAAAAAAGGATTCAGGGTTATGTGATGAATTACCTGAAAGATAAAAATAAAACCTTCAAAGAAAGACGGAAGACAGTGAATTCATTAAACAAATGACAGACCTTCAATATCTCAGGCCCAGGTGACCCTTATCAGAAAAAAGACACCCTTCTTGGTCAGAAGAAGAGCACGTACCACAAAGAAATGCGATAACTCACTGCATACGACAATTACCAAATTATTAGACAAGATGTCTCTAGAACAGAACAATACAAAGGCATGTCATGCAGTGACTACACTCCACCTTGACAAAATGTTGCTTAAATTTTCAACAATTAAATAATTAAGAGAACTTGTAGAAATTTTAGGTCTGTCAGATAAGGAATTGAAATCAACCCTGACAAATGATAAACAAACTACCTACCATCAATCACTCCAAGTAGCCTACTTTGGAACTTGGTGCCAAGAACCTACAACATATTTTCACATGATTATGAATTAGTAAGTTGCTTCGGTGGAAAGGTGAAACTTTATAATACATGAATCTTTGAGGTGGTTCTTGGATCTAAGAAATTATTTATAGAGTTTCATAGAAGCCTAAATCCAGGGCCCGCGTTGACAATAAACATTTGGTACAGTGTCTGCATATATAAAACCGTCACAATGACAGTCAGTAGATGGCAAGAAGTTGATCATTTGGTCTATAAGTTAAACTCGCTGAATATAAGTTATTAATGTCTAATACTCTGATGCATACATCGGGATAATAATCACCATCAATCTTCTAAAGCTCCTGTATCACATTATTGGCAGACTTTGTGAAGTTTTTCAAACCCTTCACACACCAAACAATAATATATAATCAAAAGCTAACCAATATGTCAACGACCAACTCAGTACTCACCACATTATTATTCGAATATAAATATTCCAAATAACATACCACACCCTGGACACCTAATATGGTTGTGCTTGAATCTATGTGATGTTTTGCAGCAATGCTGCAAAACTCCTGATATACACGATTAAAAGGAGGGTCAAACAAAAAAAAAGGCACAAGAAAAAGAAAAAAAAGAAAGCTGAAAAAATGCAGTGGAGCAGGTAAGCTCAAAACGAAGAACAGAGGATAAAAAAATGTTTAAGCAGCGTATAGAGCAAAACCCTAGATCGAAAAATATGGCCTAATCTCAAAGCAAAACACTAAAGTATACATCATCAAATGAGTAACAAACAATGGCTTGAAAACGCAAAGCACCTAATAATATAGATGTACTATCAATAAGAGTAAAATATCGAACCAGCAAACAACCCCTGTTAAACACACAAAGGTAACCAAGAATAAGCATTCCATAATCATCAAGAAATTCAAATTAGAAGGCAACCTAGTTCAAATAAGCAAGCAAAAATATGACTTGGATCAAACAGAACTAAATCATGAACACCAGTCAATTATCCACTACAAATTGATCTAACCAAATCATGAACACAAGTATATTCACTAAAAGCGAACCGGAGAACGAAACCACGCCTTAAACTGCCAAACAACGTCACTACTCTAACTACACTTCAAGCAATAACTATTAATTAAAGTGGTAACCTTAAATTATTTAAATTACCTCACAATCAATAAGCCAGCTCATCAATAGGCAACATTTAGAAAGGAAATTACAATAATGAACAGGGGAACTCACAATAACTAACTATATACAACTTAACACATACCAAAGAGCCCAGATGATCGTATGCATCAATTATAACCCAGAAACTAAACCCTAAGTTATGTAAATTAGATTAGTGGATGAAGAAAAGAAAAAAAAAACTAACCTTATATCCCGGGCCGACTTTCAGTAAAGGAAGCATAAGTGCATGCTTACAGTCCATTCCATATTTATCAGGCAACTACTCTGTTTAGCTCTTCCATGATTGTTTTATCAACGTAAGCCAATCAATATTTTATCCTAATGCAAAAAATGTAATAAAGGTGCAAAACATGAAAAACCACAATAAAAGAAATTCAAAAGACGCCTAAATAGTCCTGGTAGCTAGGATGTACTTATCCTTTGTTTACTTGGATCAAACCCAACCATATAAAGCATGCACACTGACTTCCAAAAATCAGTAAGAACCATAACTTTCCCATTAAGCTCATCTGCCTAGTCAATTGTGCATCAATTATTCACATATGAACCCATTTATTCATTTTGTAGGTGATGAAATATTAAGAACTTAAATCACATAAAATTTATGAAGGGAGTGAGATCAAAGACCTTACCACAATCAATGCAGCATCAGGCTTCAACTTTATCTCTTCCTCATAGAGAATGGTAAAAGAGAAAATTAAGACCTAAGAGCAAATTCAGTGTACCATGATTAGTAGATACAACTAACGAATCATTGTCATGAACCAATTATAATGCAAAAACTAAAGTATGGTTTGCTGATGACAAACAGTGAGCTATTAAGTACAAAACCATGTTGAATTGCAGCAATGAATGGTAGCCTTGAATTACAGAGATAGTTCAAAACTATCAAATTTACAGTACGACATGATCAAAAAAAATACATCCCCATCGTAGTAGTATACGGAAATAGTGACCCCTAACGTCATACTTTATTAAGCTCCTAACCCAATAATTTAACGAAACAAATCATGGACCAACACCTACTAGTGATCACCTTCAGAAGTCTACAGAACTACCCATATTACAAACTTAGATAAAGTCATTCACCCAAAAAAAAAAATGCGAATCATAATCAAATAGCTACTCACAATTTGGTTATCCAAACACAAACTTAAACAACAAATCTTGAACCAGCCAATAAAACCAGAGCTAAACGAATAAAAACATGAACCGTAAAACCTCAAATACCATTAAT
Source organism: Silene latifolia (assembly GCF_048544455.1). Classification (NCBI taxonomy): domain Eukaryota; kingdom Viridiplantae; phylum Streptophyta; class Magnoliopsida; order Caryophyllales; family Caryophyllaceae; genus Silene; species Silene latifolia. The sequence continues at coordinate 269,048,787 of NC_133538.1, forward strand.
TGATCAAAATAATAAAATAAAATAAAATTAAACGGAAAAGGCTAAAGTGAATAAAACAGAATCGCCGATATATGATCACTTCGAACCATGCTCACACCAAATGTGGTATTTGTTTACAACTTTGGACTGATCTCCATACGGGACATACTGTCTTAAAATACTATAAGTGCTTTTTAGCTAACCAAATTATGCAATCAATTTTAACCTTTAAAAATGGCCAGAACCTTGCATGCAAATAAATGTGTAAACCCAAAGACTAAATCCTAAAAATTTAAATTAACTCACGATCAAAAATCACAGTAATAGAGGGATCCAAGCACGCAAATAACCCAGAAATTTTAATTGCCCTCCTTTTATTCATCTCATGGGTATTTTGTGAGAGGAAATGGTATCCGTCACAAGCTTGTGACGGATATCACTGTCTTCAATGAGATTTTGTGTTTAATCCCTAGAATGGAAACTGATCCGTTAGTCTGATCTGAACTAAAAATTGCGGATTCGGGGGTAAAGGTACGGTCAGGGAAGGTGTTAGGTACCCAGACCGCCCATCAAACTGACGGCCTCTACTATTTATTTATAATATTGTATATTTGACGAAATTAACAATAAAAAAAGGTTTTAAAACGAGTTTATACAAGACTATACAAATTCTTTACGTGAGTAGATTAGCTAAGTTAGTCTATTTACAAATTATACAAACAAAAAAAATAGATTATGACAATAAAAAATAAGAAGTAAAATATGACACCCTCAGGCCTACCTGGATACGGCGTTTTGACAATTAGCTTACTTGAACTGACTTTAGGGCGTCTTTATGCTCAAAATAGGATCAATTTATGGAACGGTATTTTGAATGGAAGATAATATTTTTGTAGGGTAATATTTTATGATAATTTTCTGTGAATTTTTTCTGTGTCGAATAAGGGTATTAAGGAGAGTATTTATACTAATTAGGGATCGGAGTTGAACGAGATCATGAATTCTTGTAAGCATGAAAGTCCATCCATAAATCAAGTACCATCATCTATACAATAATAATATTCCATGCTTATTAAAACTCATCCCTTACAAGCTGGCAATTATATTGTAACACCCCCTTCTTACCCGGCCATGGTAATTGGGAGATGTTACCATCTCGGTTTCCCGAGACAGTGAAATCGGATTTGCAATTAAGAAACAATTAATATAAATAAAGTATGTAGTGGATTACATAACTATAATTGAATAAATAAAATAAATGATACAACTCATGAATACTATCATATTCTAAGGAGATGACACTCGGCTCCAAGTCCAAAGCTCGTCCCGCCTCCCACGTGACATCAACTCAACCTGTACTCAACTTGTTCCCCATATGATCGGAAATATCTGTGACACCCCCATACTCCAAGTGCCTTACCAGGACCACTCAGGTATAAGAACGTCACCATCTCGGTTTCCCGAGGCAATGATAATCAAAAGACAATAACGAAACATAATTTAAATAGTAATAAAGTTTAAGTGATTACAATCCAAAACCAAACTGATGAAAGTATAATACATGTTCTCCAAAAAACCAAAGGCCTAATAGCTAAACAAAATGTCTGACAATAGCGGAAGACTCTTCTAACTGCAAGTGATGACTCATCCCAGCTAGCCCATAAGCACCATATCAAACCTGTTCAACAACTGCTCACTATCTCCGAATGGATCACCACAGTTTAATAAAAGAAAGCCGGGGTCAGTACTAATCACACAATAATATAATTACAACCAGACAAGAAATCAACACAGTTCAATCGTCCCATCAACCCGAACTCCGTCACCAACTCTTCAATACTGACTACACACTAAAGTGTGTAGCCCTGCCAGAGTACCCATCGCAACAGGTTACTCCTCGCTGCCAGTGGGGGACCGCAGCCGTTCCCACCTAAGCCCCGCTCATCTCCATCGAGCGATAAACCCAAATCCATTAATGTGCACATCCCTTCTGTGGCGGGTTCCACAGAAGGAGAATCATGGGCGTGAAGCAACTCCCGCAAGTGACTCCACTCAGCCAGGGACGCACCCCGAAGAACACAGACAGATATATTCAACAACAGCCAAATCCAACAACCGTCACAATACGAACATGATACTTTAACAACAATCACAATCAACAGCAAACCATATTATGTGACTAATACTGAGTAGGGAGAACCCTACCTGGAATGCAAACACAAGAAGACGATCTCAACAGCTGTATCAAAACCTCTCCTCTACGAATCCTCCTCCTATCACATGATCACATAATTACTACTATCACAACTAACCATAAAAACCCCCAATCCCCCAAATTAGTGTTTAAACAAAGTTAATTAAATGCTATAAAATTAGTATGTAGATCTTACCCTTGACGCAAGGATCACAAGGACATAAAGAACGATGAAATCCGACCTCTCAAGCTCCGGCATTTGTCAATAACACGGATGAAGCGAACAACGTAGTTTCAATCTCCTTTTTAACTTTATTAGGTTTGTAAAAGTTTTTAGGGAAGAAGACGATATGAGTTTTATACTAATCCGTGTTATTAACAAAACCCGTCAAAATAATACCCGTTAACCGACCTACTCGATCGAGTAACCAACGTACTCGATCGAGTGCCACTTACTCAATCGAGTACCCTACAGGTAGAATATTGTTTCTAAAATTAAAACACCCTTACTCGACATAGTAAGGCCCACTCGATAGAGTACCCAGAGACTCATAAAATCATAGTATTACAGTCTTCCCTCCTTAAAAAGAACTTCGCCCCCGACGTTCAAACCACAACAAAATAAAAACATACTACCACACTCTCGACACTACAACCAAAACAAAACTCAACACAAAAACTCCGACACATGATACCAACCCAAACTCAACCCGACACAACTCACTACTAACTATACCAAAAACAACATAAAAAGATGCAAAAACTCTTCGCGATCATCTCCTACCCCGCTAAAAGAAACAAGGTTATGTCCCCGTAACCATACATACCTGATAAAAAAGGAACGGATAGCGCTCTCTTATGGCCTCTTCTGCCTCCCATGTAGCTTCCTCAACCTCAGGATTAGACCAAAGAATCTTAAGCAAGACTGTCTCACCATTTCTAGTCTTCCTAACCTTCCGGTCAAGAATCTGCTTAGGCACCTCAAGGTAAGACAAGGACTCATCTAGCTCTATGTTCTCTGCCTCTAACATATGTGACGGATCACTCACATACTTCCGCAGCTGAGATACATGAAACACATTATGCACCCTATCCAAAGAAGACGGTAAAGCCAAACGGTAAGCAACCTCTCCAACCCGGTCTAAGATCTCATATTGTCCTATGAACTTCTAACTCATCTTGACTTTCTTCCCAATCTCATGACCCCACGCATAGGAGACACCTTCAGAAGAACCTTATCCCCAACCTGAAACTCTATATCCCGGCGATGTAGATCTGCATAACTCTTTTGCCTATCTTGAGCTGCTCTCATCCTTTCCCTGATCATCTTAATCTGCTCAACCATCTCATATACCATCTCTGGTCCTAAACCCACTGCCTCCGCACTGTCGTCCCAACAAATCGGACTCCTACATCTCCTCCCATATAAAGCCTCACATGGCGCAATGCCAATACTAGTGTGATAGCTGTTATTGTAGGAAAATTCGATCAAATCTAACATCTGTTCCCAGCTACCACCAAAATCAATCACACAAGCTCGTAACATATCCTCAAGAGTCTTGATTGTCCTCTCATTCTAACCGTCTGTCGCAGGATGAAATGCAGTACTCATCTTCAATGTCGTTTTCCAAAGACTCCTACAACTCTTTCCAAAACCTTGAGATAAACCTCGCATCTCTGTCTGATACTATGTCTTTAGGCACCCCATGTAACCATAGCACATTCTTCCGATAAGCCATAGCTAATTGTGCCTTAGTCCATGTATCTTTCATTGGCACAAAATGAGCTGACTTGGTCAGTCGATCCACTATAACCCATATCATGTTGTTACCCTGTTGGCTCTTTGGCAAACCCACGATAAAATCCATGGAAATGGATTCCCACTTCCACTCAGGTACCTCTAAAGACTGAATCTTACCTTGTGGTCGTCGCTGCTCTCCTTTAACTCTCTGACATGTCAAACAACGGGCCACAAACTCAGCTGTTTCTTTCTTCATCCGAGGCCACCAGAAAGTCTTCTTTAAATCCTTGTACCTTGTCACCACCTGGATGTACCGAATATGGTGTACAATGTGCCTCTGTCATGATTATCTTTTTTATCTCCTCATCATTAGGGACACACCACCTCCCATCAAACCTCAAACTACCGTCTGTATGAATAGAGAATATAGACACTGTCCCTTTCTCTACTCCAGCTCTCCACTCCACCATCTTGGGATCTAACACCTGTTTACCTCGAATATCATCATATAGATCAGGCTGCACTGTCAAATCTTTCTTGGCATCCCCTTTCTGGATCATATGTATCCCAAACTTCCCAACCTCATCTCTAAACCTCATCAAGGATATAGTTGTGCACAAAGAATGTACACTCTTCCTGCTCAAAGCATCTGCAACTACATTGGCTTTCCCTTCATGGTAGATAATATCCATGTCATAATTGCCAATCAACTCCATCCACCACCTCTGTCTCATGTTCAAGTCCTTTTGAGTGAAGATGTACTTGAGACTCTTGTGATCTGAAATACCTTAAAGGTCGCCCCATAAAGGTAATGTCTCCAAATCTTGAGAGCAAACATAACTGCACTCAATTCCAGATCGTGCGTAGGATAATTCTCCTCATAAGGCTTCAATTGCCTAGAAGCATAGACAATTACTTTACCGTTCTGCATCAACACACATCCCAAACCATTCTTTGAAGCATCTGTATACACTTCAAAGTTCTCACTCCCTTCAGGTAATGCTAAGATTGGAGCTGTGGTCAAACGCTCCATTAATGTCTGGAACGCCGTCTCACAACTTTCATCCTAACGAAACCTATTCTCTTTCCTCATCAAAGCTGTCATAGGTCTAGCAATCTTGGAGAAATCTTTCACGAACCGTCTGTAATATCCAGCTAAACCCAAGAAACTCCTGATCTCAGCTACATTCTTTGGTGCTTCCCACTTGGTAACTGCCTCAATCTTTGCAGGATCCACAGCTACCCCTTCCTTTGAAATCACATGCCCCTGAAAGGTAACTTTCTCTAACCAGAACTCACACTTGGACAACTTGGCATATAACTCATGCTCCCTCAAGGTCTGCAACACAATCCTGAGATGCTCCTCATGCTCCTCCTTAGTCTTAGAGTAAACTAAGATGTCATCGATGAAAACCACTACAAACTTGTCCAAAAACTCACTGAAGACTCTGTTCATCAAATCCATAAACACAACAGGTGCATTAGATAACCCAAACGGCATCACCACATACTCATAATGGCCATACCTCGACGTGAAAGCTGTCTTTAGTATGTCCTCCTCTCTAATCTTCACCTGATGGTACCCCGACCTCATATCAATCTTGGACTTCAAGGTCACAACTGCAATCAACTTAACTTTGAGTTTACAACAAACCCACGATGAGACACACTAATGCCCTTAGGACCTCTCAGAGACACTTTATTTTGATGACAGTCTATCTTAGCTTTGTACTTTCCTAACTAATCCATCCCGACTATCATCTCAAAACCATCTAAGGGAAACTCTAGCAAGTCTACAGGTAGATCAACTTGCCCAAATATCATAGATACATCTCTATATAACCTCTCACACGATACAGACTCACCTGATGGTATCACTATAAGAAAAACAACTTTGGGCAACAAAAAACTTTGTCGCACAAAGGGTTTATTTCGTCGCCCAAGCAGTTGTGCGACGAAAAGCAAGTCGTCGTGGGTTCGATGCCCTAGGCCCGACGCCCTTTGTAGCATGTGTAACGACATTGTTGTTCGCCGCCCTTGATGTACTTTGTGCAACAAATTTATGTTGTTGCCCCAATTAAGCATATGTGCAACGAAATGACGAATTCAACGCCCATAAGGTGACTTTTTGGCGGCGACCTTGTTTGTTGCCCCTTCCTATATGTGCGATGACAATAGTTATTGTTGCCATTTCTCAACTACGTTGTGCAACAAGACATTTCGTTGCACAATACGTGTTTTGTGCAACGAAATGGTGGTTTTGTTGCCATAATGTCACTTGCCCACGTTCATGTATTTGTCTAGTTATAGCAATATCCTATGAAACTCGAGTCAATTCATTAAGCCAAATAAATAATTTTCTTAGAAATATAATACTTCTCAGTACAATATGCTTCTTAATACATATTTCATCCACCTCAAATAATAAGGTTAATACATACAATATGCTTCTTAATACATATTCATTGACTCAAAGAAGTTTAATATGTCCCAAAAATAAAACCTTAAGGAGCTAAACATTTTACATCTAAGGCTTCGGCAAAAAGAATCTCATGCTTCAGTAGTAAACCAAAAAAGAAGCTTCAAATGTCGATACAACTTCCAACAGTCCATTTGGCCAACAATCCATGAAGCGATTGTGTAATCTCATTTAGCGCTACCACCTGAAACAGTATATAAACCAAGAAGTTGAGGCTGGAAAACATTATAGAGGTAAAAATAAGAAAGAGCAAAACGCAATGTCGTTAAATTAACAAGCCCCCTAAACCTCTGATATATTACATAGGTAAAAATGAAAGAACCTTGAGCATTGAAATCGCCAACAATTATAAAAAGAACGGGTACTATACAAGTATTTCTATCTCAACATTCATCAACACCTTGAACAAGTATTTCCTTCCATCTAGGGGTAAGCACATATGGCACTTATGCTCATTTGCAAACTCTTTCCAAATAAATACACAATGGTTGACACACGCATCAATCGTCATTCTCCTTAGATGCAAGAGGAAGTACGTCTTCCCCTAACTCTCCTCTTACAATTGTCAAAAATGGGAAATGGCAAATTCAAAACAAGTCACCAGATAATGTTTATTCACATCAAAATTGACCCACATACGGAACATTATAGACTAAATTTGTAATACTCCGTATTTATAGTCTTGGGAGTACTCTATCGAGTAGCCCTTACTCTGTCGAGTAAGGGTAAGTGGCGAAATAAAATAGTTTCTGACCTGTTGGGCACTCGATCGAGTAGCTGGGGCACTCGATCGAGTAGGGGGGTACTCGATCGAGTACCTTGGGTACTCGATCGAGTGTCCGGTTTTACGGGGGAGTTTTCTCGGGTTTTGTTAATTACGCGATGAAGGTATTTAAACATATTCGTCATTGTTCTAAATCACTTTTTACAAAACCTAAAACCTGTTTAAGAGAGAAAGCAACTAGTCTTCTTCCTAATCGCGTTCTTGACAATTCCCGGAGTTCAGACGGTCAGTTCGTATCGTAGTTCGTGTCGTTGGATTCCTTGCGTCGAGGGTAAGCTTTTAATATAATTTATATAATGTTTTGTTAAGATTGGTGAAACCCTAATTTAGGAATTGGGGGTTTTTATGAGTAGTATTTGAATGGTAGCATCTATGTGTTGTATGATAGGAGGAGAATTCGTAGAGGAGCCGTTTTGATACAAAGCTGTAGATACCGTCTGCGTGTTGTGCTTTCCGGTAGGATTTCCTACTCGGTATTAGTCCCATAATGGGATATTGGTGATGTCTTTGTAATTAGTTGTTTGATATGATGATTGTGATTGTGATTGTGATTGTGGTTGTGTTTGTTGATGGTTCTCGAGATGCGTTCTCGGCTGAGTGGGGTCACTTGCGGGAGTGATCTCACGCCCTAGTTTCGCCCTTCGTGGAACCCGCCACGAAAGGGGATGTGCACATTAATGGACATGGTTATCGCTCGTACGATGAGCGGGGCTTAGGTGGGAACGGCTGCGGTCCCCCACTGGCAGGGCTGGTCCAGTGGACAGTCAGTATTGAGATGATGGGAGTCGGTGGTGTGTGTATGTGTGTGTGACATTTCAGCTGTATGTTTGTCTTATTATTGTTGTTTATATTGATTGTGTGATTAGTACTGACCCCGGTGTTGTTTTGTAAAACCTGCGGTGATCCATTCGGGGATGGTGAGCAGATATTGAGCAGGTATAGAGATGAGTACTGGGATAGCTGGGATGGCCACGACATGACGATAGAGTCTTCCGCTGTAGTTTAGCATTTATTTACATTTCAGTTGAGAACAGATAGTTTGGAATAATGTATTGTACTTTGGTTTGGTTTTAAGGATTGTATTCATCATTAAACTATTTATAATAAATGTTGTTTCCGTTTTGTCTATTTGATTATCATACCTCGGGCGACCGAGATGGTGATATCTTCATACCTGAGTGGTCCTGGTAAGGCACTCGGAGTATGGGGGTGTTACAAATGGTATCGAGCGACGATCCCAAACCCGTAACCAATGAACTTAATGAACATAGGGAGTCAATTAAAATGAACCCGGGGTAAAAGTTGTAGGAGCTAGTGCAAAGGCTTGGGAGACGTCCTAAAGTCGCGGGGATCGCCCTACAACTTTGAACCGGTCACATGGGGGAAATGTGTGTTGAGTCATGTGTGTGCTTAGTAACTTGCGTAACAATGTGATGGAATGTGTTGATGGTTGGATGTTCGAATTGGAAGTTGATGAGATAAAAGAAAAGTGATGTTATATATATATGGACATTGTTGATGAAATGATAGCATGATGGAATGTTTTACAACGTGGCAATTAATAACATGGTTGTTATGATATAATGTGATTTATAAAGTTAGCATGTTAGTATATGACGTAATATGCGGGTAGCTCTTACGTATTGGTGGTACTTGATCGAGTGAGGCTGACTCGATCGGGTAGGTTTTTGGCGATTTTGAGTCCAGAATCGCGTTTTGGGGCACTCGAGCGAGTAACAAGGGGTACTTGATCGAGTAGGGGGTCACTCGATCGAGTAGCCTAGATACTCGATCGAGTGGGTTAGAGATCAGAAGGTCTGTTTGGTTCTGGAGTTTGGGTACTCGATCGAGTACATGGGCGCACTCGATCGAGTAGCCCGTTACTCGATCGAGTGGGTTTGGGTACTCGATCGAGTAGGTTCTGGGCAGCGCGTTTTCGTGTTTTGAGGTTTAGTACGTGTGTTCATGTTTACCCTTTCTTATATAGCTTCAAGATGCCGCCCAAGAGAAATGCTTTGTATGCAAGAGCTGAGCTTATGACCACGGATGACATCGTTAAGATGTTGGAACACCAGGATGCTCTTACTGAGACCCTGAAGAGAGTGAATGAGGACAAGGATAAGAGTAAGGAGAAGGAGGTTGACCATGCTAAAGTCAGCCTCTATATTGCGAGGTTTAACCCGAAGGAGTACAAGGGAGTTGAGGAGCCTAACCATCTTGATAGTTGGCTGAGGGAGATGGAGAACATACTAGATTTAGTTCGCTGTCCTGATGAGATGAGAGTGGATCAGGCTGCGTTCTATCTGAGGGGGGCAGCTGGCAAGTGGTGGGATTCAGTGAAAGTGAGTGCCAAGGAGATATATACCAACCAAGGATTGCCTGCTATACCTTGGGGGGAGTTTCGTAAGGCTGTGAGGAAGGAGTTCGTACCGGAACATGTGAGAAGTAGGTTGAGGGAGGAGTTTGATAAGTTTAAGATGACCGCTGAGATGTCTGTAGCCGAGTACTACAGACAGTTTAATGAGAAATCTAGATATGCTGAGGATATGGGTTTGAGTGAGGAGAATCTGGCTTTGAGGTTTGAGAGAGGGCTAACCACGAAAATTATGGATAAGTTACCCGTGGGAGTCCTCACCGATGTTAAGGAGGCTTATGAGAGGGCTGGAAGAGCGGAGAGGCTGGTGGAGATGGCTCAGGAGAGGTCTGGTGGAGAGAAGAGGAAGTCTGAGAGCGAGGGTGGTGGCCAATCTAATTACAAGAAAGGCAGCCACAAACAGTCTAAGGGATTTTCTTCTGGGTCTGGGTTTAGTGCTGGAACTTCCTTTGGGCGTGGCCGTGGGAGTGTGAGCAATAGTTGGGGAGTGACCTGCTTTGGTTGTGGTGGAGTAGGCCACAAGAGACATGAGTGCACGAGTGCACGGGATCTGTTCGAGACCGCACGAGCTTTGCGAGCAACGGCGGACCCAGCTGGATCATGGCCAAACCGGGAGGTCGAGCTACCAGAGTGGAGGCAACCGCAACGGCGGTAATTCTTATCAGAAGACACCGATGAACAACAACAACAATCAAGGGTCGGGTGCTAAGCCGACCGCATCGCTAATCTTGTCCAGGGAGGTGGGCGGAAGACCGATGGCAAGTTGTTCATGATGGACAAGAAGGCGGTGAGGAAGATGCGCACGTTATCACCCAGGTACATTCCTTGTTAATGGTATTCCTACGTTTGTTTTGTTTGATTCGGGGGCTTCTCAGTCGTTTGTGTCTTCGAGTCATGTAAAACAGTTGGGTTTGAGAGTATATGAATCTGTTAGTGAGCAAGTTTTCATACCTTCGGGTGAGTCTGTATCGTGTGGGAGGTTGTTTAGAGATGTATCCTTGATAGTGGGGCAAGTCGATTTCCCTGTAGACTTGCTAGAGTTTCCTTTTAATGGTTTTGAGATGATAGTTGGGATGGATTGGTTAGGAAAGTATAAAGCTAAGATAGACTGTCATCAAAAGAAAGTGTCCTTAAGGGGTCCAAAGGGTGTAAGTGTGTCTTATCGTGGGTTTCTAGTCAAACCCAAAGTTAAGTTGATTGCAATTGTCACCTTGAAGTCTTATACGAGGAAGGGATGTCCTCTGATCTTGTGCCATGTGAGAGATGACCGGATAGAGAGCCCGGCAGTTGACGAGATACCAGTGGTGGGAGAGTTTGCAGATGTTTTCCCGGAGGAGATTCCGGGGTTGCCACCGAAGAGGGAGATAGATTTCACCGTAGAGTTGAAGCCAGGGACGGGGCCAATCTCCAAGGCACCGTACCGTATGGGTCCTAAGGAGATGGAGGAACTTAGGAAGCAGTTGGATGATCTGATAGAGAAGGGATACATTAGACCAAGTGTATCACCTTGGGGAGCACCAGTTCTGTTTGTGAAGAAGAAAGATGGGAGCTTGAGGCTGTGCATAGATTACCGGGAGCTGAACCGAGTGACGATAAAGAACAAGTATCCTTTGCCAAGGATAGATGACCTGTTTGATCAGTTGAGTGGTGCAAAATGATCTTTTCTAAGATTGATTTGAGGTCGGGTACCATCGGTGAAGATTAGAGATGTGGACATACCGAAGAAGACTTTCACGTCGAGGTATGGCCATTATGAGTATGTGGTGATGCCATTTGGGTTGTCTAATGCGCCGGCAGTGTTTATGGATTTGATGAATAGGATCTTCGACGCAGTTCTTGGACCAGTTTGTGGTGGTGTTTATCGATGATATCTTAGTCTACTCTAAGACTAAGGAGGAGCATGAGGAGCATCTGAGGATCGTGTTGCAGACTTTGAGGGATCATGAGTTGTATGCTAAGTTGTCCAAGTGTGAGTTCTGGTTAGAGAAAGTTGCTTTTCTGGGGCATGTAATCTCTAAAGATGGGGTAGCTGTGGATCCGGCGAAGATTGAGGCTGTGACAAAGTGGGAAGCACCAAAGAATGTTGCTGAGGTGAGGAGTTTCTTGGGTTTATTTGGATACTACGGGGACGGTTCGTGAAAGATTTCTCCAAGATAGCTAGACCGATGACAGCGTTGATGAGGAAAGAGAACAGGTTTCGTTGGGATGAGAGTTGTGAGACGGCGTTCCAAACCTTAAAGGAGCGTTTGACCACAGCTCCTGTCTTGGCATTGCCTGAAGGGAGCGAGAATTTTGAGGTTTATACGATGCTTGAAGAATGGGCTAGGATGTGTGTTGATGCGAGAATGGTAAAGTGATTGCCTATGCTTCTAGGCGGTTGAAGCCTTATGAGGAGAACTACCCTACTCATGATCCGGAGTTGGGTGCGGTGGTGTTTGCTCTCAAGATTTGGAGGCACTACCTTTATGGAGCAATCTTTAAGGTATTTTCTGATCACAAGAGTCTCAAGTACATCTTCACGCAGAAAGAGTTGAACATGAGACAGAGGAGGTGGATGGAGCTGATTGGTGATTACGACATGGAAATCATCTACCATGAAGGGAAGTCCAATGTTGTTGCTGATGCTTTGAGTAGAAAGAGTGTACATTCCTTGTGTACAGCTCTATCTTTGATGAGGCTGAGGGATGAGGTAGCGAGCTTTGGGATTCATATGATGCAGAAAGGAGATGCTATGGGTGATATGACAGTACATATGGAGTTTTATGATGACATTCGGGATAAGCAGGCTTTGGATCCTAAGATAGTGGAGTGGAGAGCTGGAGTAGAGAAAGGGGCAGCGTCCCGCTTTTCCATTCATACAGATGGTAGCTTGAGGTTTGATGGTAGGTGGTGTGTTCCTAACGATGAAGAGTTGAAAAAGACGATCATGACAGAAGCGCATTGCACACCATATTCAGTGCATCCGGGTGGAGACAAGCTTTACAAAGATTTGAAGAAAACGTTTTGGTGGCCTGGGATGAAGAAAGAGACAGCTGAGTTTGTGTCCCGTTGTTTGACATGCCAGAGAGTTAAAGGGGAACAGAGAAGACCATAAGGTAAGGTTCAGTTTTTGGAGGTGCCTGAGTGGAAGTGGGAATCCATTTCCATGGATTTCATTGTGGGTTTGCCTAAGAGTCAACAAGGTAACAATATGATTTGGGTGATAGTGGATCGTCTGACCAAGTCAGCTCACTTTGTTCCAATGAAAGATACATGGACTAAGGCACAATTGGCTATGGCCTATCGAAAGAACGTGCTTAAGTTACATGGAGTCCCTAAGGACATAGTGTCTGACAGAGATGCGAGGTTTATATCAAGGTTTTGGAAGGAGTTGCAGGAATCGTTGGGAACAGCTTTGAAGATGAGTACAACATTTCATCCTGCGACAGACGGGCAGACTGAGAGAACAATCAAGACTCTTGAGGATATGTTACGAGCTTGTGTGATGGATTTTGGTGGTAGGCGGGAGCGAGAGGTTGGACTTGATAGAATTTTCTTACAATAACAGCTATCACACTAGTATTGGTATGGCACCGTTTGAGGCTTTGTATGGGAGGAGATGTAGGAGTCCAATCTGTTGGGACGATAGTGCTGAGGCAGTGGTCTTAGGACCAGAGATGGTGCATGAAATGGTGGAACAGATTAAGATGATCAGGGAAAGGATGAGAGCAGCTCAGGATCGACAAAAGAGTTATGCAGATCTACATCGTCGGGACATAGAGTTTCAGGTTGGGGACAAGGTTCTTCTGAAAGTGTCTCCTATGCGCGGAGTTATGAGATTTGGGAAGAAAGGCAAGCTAAGCCAGAAGTTTATAGGGCCTTATGAGATCTTAGAGCGAGTTGGGGAAGTTGCTTATCGTCTGGCTTTACCAGCTGCGTTAGAGAGAGTACATAATGTGTTTCATGTATCGCAGCTGCGGAAGTATGTGAGTGACCCGTCACATGTGTTGGAGGCAGAGAGCTTAGAGCTGGATGAGTCTTTATCATACCTTGAGGTGCCTAAGCAGATCCTAGACCGAAAGGTTAGGAAGACCAGGAGTGGTGAGACAGTTTTGCTTAAGATCCTTCGGTCTAACCATGAGACTGAGGAAGCTACATGGGAGGCGGAGGATATCATGAAAGAGCGTTACCCTTTCCTTTTTGATCAGGTATGTATGGTTACGGGGACGTAACCTTGTTTCTTTTAGGGGGGTAGGAGATGATCGCGAGAGTTTTTAAGAGTTTTTACACCCCTTTTATATGTTGTGTCGGTATGTTTGTCGGGATAAGTTGGGTTAGTATCATGCTTTACGTGGTGTTTTGTCTGACCTTCGAGTCGGGAGGCTTATGGGAGTACCTTTGTTTAGTAGTGGTTTGAACTTCGGGGACGAAGTTCCTTTTAAGGAGGGAAGACCGTAATACTCCGTATTTATAAGTCTTGGGGTACTCTATCGAGTAGCCCTTACTCTGTCGAGTAAGGGTAAGTGGCGAAATAAAATAGTTTCGACTGTTGGGCACTCGATCGAGTAGTGGGGCACTCGATCGAGTAGGGGGTACTCGATCGAGTACCTTGGGTACTCGATCGAGTGTCCGGTTTTTACGGGGAGTTTTCTCGGGTTTTGTTAATTACGCGATTAAGGTATTTAAACATATTCGTCATTGTTCTAAATCACTTTTTACAAAACCTAAAACCTGTTTAAGAGAGAAAGCAACTAGTCTTCTTCCTAATCGCGTTCTTGACAATTCCCGGAGTTCAGACGGTCGGTTCGTATCGTAGTTCGTGTCGTTGGATTCCTTGCGTCGAGGGTAAGCTTTTAATATAATTTATATAATGTTTTGTTAAGATTGGTGAAACCCTAATTTAGGAATTGGGGGTTTTTATGAGTAGTATTTGAATGGTAGCATCTATGTGTTGTATGATAGGAGGAGAATTCGTAGAGGAGCCGTTTTGATACAGCTGTAGATACCGTCTGCGTGTTGTGCTTTCCAGGTAGGATTTCCTACTCAGTATTAGTCCCATAATGGGATATTGGTGATGTGCTGTAGTTAGTTGTTTGATATGATGATTGTGATTGTGATTGTGATTGTGATTGTGGTTGTGTTTGTTGATGGTTCTCGAGATGCGTTCTCGGCTGAGTGGGGTCACTTGCGGGAGTGATCTCACGCCCAAGTTTCGCCCTTCGTGGAACCCGCCACGAAAGGGGATGTGCACATTAATGGACAGGGTTATCCTTCGTACGATGAGCGGGGCTTAGGTGGGAACGGCTGCGGTCCCCCACTGGCAGGGCTGGTCCAGTGGACAGTCAGTATTGAGATGATGGGAGTCGGTGGTGTGTGTATGTGTGTGTGACAGTTCAGCTGTATGTTTGTCTTATTATTGTTGTTTATATTGATTGTGTGATTAGTACTGACCCCGGTGTTGTTTTGTAAAACCTGCGGTGATCCATTCGGGGATGGTGAGCAGATATTGAGCAGGTATAGAGATGAGTACTGGGATAGCTGGGATGGCCACGACATGACGATAGAGTCTTCCGCTGTAGTTTAGCATTTATTTACATTTCAGTTGAGAACAGATAGTTTGGAATAATGTATTGTACTTTGGTTTGGTTTTGAGGATTGTATTCATCATTAAACTATTTATAATAAATGTTGTTTCCGTTTTGTCTATTTGATGGTGATATCTTCATACCTGAGTGGTCCTGGTAAGGCACTCGGAGTATGGGGGTGTTACAAAATTTCCCACATTAAAGCAAAAGAACCAACATTTCATTTAAAAAATAAAGACACCCCGAGAAAGTCATAATTCACATAGCACTACAATACATCTTACACCTAAGTAATGGATCATAGAAAAAGGGAGACAATTTGTAGCTAATAAAATTAAGGAACAACAAAAATATCGTCAATATAAGCCAAGGTAGCATACACACAAGTAATTTAGAAAGGAAGCAACTACTCTTATTTCTAGCATCTTTTATCCTCCTCATCTTTCCTTTCCAAGGAACTAGCAAACATAAAATTACCACTACAAATAAATCAGATTAAACTTGGAAATAAAATTAACAAATAAGAACTAACCTGCTGCTAGTTGATTCTTATAGAGAGTTAAATCGCCAAGGTGCCTGTAACATTAGCACAAATCAGTTAACCTCACCAAAGTTCAGACCTTAGCACAAGGTGTACAACTTGTCAAAAAGTTAAATAATTAGAACTTGCAAGCTCCAATTTTCATAGCCTGTTGTAGAATGAAGGCTACGGTCAGAAATTTGACTACAACAATTGAGCTCCACATACACAAGTTAAATTGCAAAGGTACCAATAGTCAGAAAATGAACAAAAAGTAAGACAGATGACGGAAATTAGGGGTTCGTTCTTCGCTAAAAGTAACTGTAAATCTCAGTATTCAAATACTAGTAACTTTATAAACTAAAGAACACATCACGATCAACAAAAAAACTACTAGTAAATCCTTATATTTGACGCAAGGATCAACCTAATTAATAAACAAAGACATAGTGATTATTTAAGACAGCTGCAGCCGCAAGAAATGAGAAGACTACAAAGAAATGGTTAGTCATACAATAAGGGGTCCTTAGCACAAAGAAATCAAATGATTGATTCAAAATCAATCAGATTTAATTTTAGGGAAAATTAAAATCAATACCTCGAAAACTCTAGTTTTGGTAGTGAACAAACACTAGGTAGGCTGCAAGGGGTTTCTTGAATGACCATGGGAAGCAGATGTAGTCAAATAGAGAGAAAGACGGTGGTGGTTTTTCCCAATTTTTGAAAAAACTCTAGTTTTGCTGGAAAATTCTAATGAAATGAAATGGGATTTTTGTTGAGGGAAATTTTAGGGTGAGTGGGAGTGGCTGAGACTTAAAAGTTGGGTGTCCTCAATTTGTTTTTAGAATTTTAGGGGAAATATTAGGAGGGAAGTTAGTTTTTGCGTCTTTTTTTTCGAGTAAAGGCGATAAAATAAGTAATTTGTCTCACATGATATCGCTAAAGGCAACGAATTTTTGATGTCGTTGCCCAAACTGTAGAATATAGGCGACAAATAACACCATTTATTGCCCAGAAGTATATTTGGGCGACAAAAGTTTGTTTTGTTGCACAAACATTATATATGGGCGACATAAATGAGGTCGACGCCCATATAAACATTATTGTGCGACGAGTAAATAATTTGTTGCCCACACTGAACTCTTTTGTCGCGCAAAATGATTTTTCTTGTAGTGTATAAAAACTTCCTCTCTTACAGACTCATACTCTCTCAGACCCAACTGTTTAACATGACTCGAAGATACAAACGACTGTGATGCCCCTGAATCAAACAAAACAATGGTATAAACGCATTTAACAAGAAAAGTACCAGTGATAACATGAGCGTCGTCCTCATTTGTTTTATTCTCCATCATGAACAGCTTGCCACTGGTCTTCTGCCCACCTCCCTGGACAGTACTAGCTGAAGTAGCTGGTTTAGCACCCGACTCGTGGTTGTTGTTGGTGTTCGTGGCAGGTTTCTGATAAGAGTTACAGCCATTGCGGTTGCCCCCACCGTTGTTGCTATGACCTCCCCTGTTGTTCCACGACCCAGCTGGTATGTTGCTCGCATAACTCTGTGCCAGACCCTGAGAAAAGCTTCCCTGAGCCGATCTCTGAAAACCTCCCGGCATCGCACTGGTACACTAACGTCTCTTGTGGCCTACACCGCCACAGTTAAAACAAGTCATTCCCCAGCTACTGCTACTATTCCCACGGCTACGCCCATAGGAAGCCCCAACACTAAACCTCGAACCAGATGAATATGCCCTAGCCTGTGTGTGGTTGCCCTTCTTGTAGTTAGATTGGCCAACACCCTCACTCTTGGCCTTCCTTTTTTCAGCACCCCTCTCACGGGTCATCTCTACTAGCCTCTCAGCTCTTCCGAGCCTCTCATAAGCTTCCTTAACATCTCTAAGGATTCCCACAGGTAACTTCCCCATGATCCTGGGGATCAGCCCCTTCTCAAACCTCAGAGCTATGTTCTCATCACTCAATCCCATATCCTCAGCATACCTAGCCTTCTCATTAAACTGTCGGTAGTACTCAGCCACTGTCATGTCAGCTCTCATCTTAAACCCATCGAACTCCTTTCTCAGCTTACTCCTCACATGCTTCGGCACGAACTCTCGCCTCATAGCCTTTCTAAACAGTTCCCAAGGAATAGCAGGTAACCTCTGCCTCGCATACATGTCCCTAGCATTCACCTTTACCTTGTCCCACCACTCACCTGCCGCCTCCCTCAAGTAGAACACAGCTTGTTCCACTTTCATCTCGCTCGGACAGTGCACCAAATCCAAGATGTTCTCCATCTCTCTGTGCCAATTATCCAGAAGAATTGGCTCCCCGGTCCCCTTGTACTCTTTTGGGTTAAACCTCGCTATGTAAATACTAATCTTTGAATGATCAACATCCTTATCCTTCCTCACTCTCTTTAAAGCTTCCATAAGAGCATCTTGGTGCTCCAACCTCTAAACTATGTCATCGGTGGTCATGCTCTCAGCTCTAGCATACAGGGCGTTTCTCTTTGACGACATCTTGAAACTATATAAGAAAAGGTAGATATAAACACGCATACTATAACCGAAAACACGTATATAGCCTGCAGACCCCACTCGATCGAGTACTAGAACCCACTCGATCTAGTTGAGGCTACTCAATCGAGTGCCCAACATACTCGATCGAGTGCCTCGACTCCAGAACCTGATCAGACCTCCTGATCATAAACATACTCGACCGAGCTGACATGCCACTCGATCGAGTGACCCCTACTCGATCAAGTGCCCCTATTTACTCGATCGAGTACCCAAAAACACGGTTCTGACCATAAAAACATCAAACTATCCACTCGATCGAGTCAGAACCACTCGATCGAGCACCTCCCCCATTCGATCGATTGCCCCCCACTCGATCGACTCATGCTGACTCCTATACACTGACACGTCTGTCGTGTACCTGTCAAAAATAAACTAACTAAACTAACTATATAGCTAGGGAAGTCAGATCGATCTCCACAGGGAGGCAAGATATTTGTAGTAGTCCGTCTATTTGGTCACAAATGGGGGGGGGGGGTTTGGATTGTTATCTAAACTACGAGTTTTACAGGAAAGAGAAATAAAGGGCAAGAGCAGTAAAGGCAAGAAGTAAGGATAAAACTATCAGATAGAGAAGGACATGTCAGGATTTCGGTTCACTACGGTAGTCCAATGACTCAGCTGTAAATGACTCAGACGAATTAATGTAAGACGGATGTTGAAAGGTCCTTTCGGTCCACTTTCTATCCTAAAATAACACTAACTTAACTTTCATTCTCGTCAGGGTAGTCTACTGTTCATAGCAGACCTATTTAGTCCAATCTTTCGATCTAGGATTAATTTTAGCCAGATTAAAGGATGACTCAGAAGTGTGCACTCAACTAAGTCGATAAATACAATTAAATTGCTATGGTGAAAGAGTCTTGTAATTAATTCATCTAATTCATTCACTACATCGTCACATTCCTACCGCAGATCCCCTAATCCCAACATGAAGGGGTTTAGCTACTCATGTCGCTAATTAAACTTAGAGCAGATAAATTCCCAGCAGTAAACATTATGAAATAACAATAAAATTGCATAAAAGAGAAATTAGGGCAGAAGAAATAACGAAGCAAACAAGCAATTAAAGCAAACAATGATTAATTATTATTAAGAGAAGAGGAAAGGAATTACAATCAAGCAAATCCGGCGTAAAGAACACAAAATCCGAGTGAAAACAATCTGAGAGCAAGTTTACAGTGAAGGGAAATAAGCAACACAGTAAGGTTTACAGTAGAAAGTTTAGATAATCAAAAGATTGATCCTAATGACCTAGTAAAGCGTGCTTAAATAGCAAAGTAATTAAGTTTGGCAAAATAAACATAACACGGGCTGTTTTAAAGCCCATAACAGTGAAACCACTCGATCGAGTGGATTAAAACCACTCGATCGAGCAAATCTTCAGCAGCATCTACTTGATCGAGTAACCCATCTTTCAGCAAGCAAAGGATCGAGTGGAAAACCACTCGATCGACCATCCTGGAACGTAAAAACCACTCGATCGAGTGGTAAAAGTGCTCGATCGAGTACTTTGACTTCAAATCAGCTCGAGTTCTCGCCTGAATGCCTCGTAATCCGTGCCATCACGCTTCCCAATGCAGTATTTCACTCTGGAAAATCCCGTCTCCCCTAAATGCATGCAAAAAGGACGAAAAAGAGTACGATTCCACTACTTCCGCGTTCATTTCTACAAAATAGACAAAACGAACCAAAGTAGCCAATTCGGGGCAAAATACTATAAAAACAGTATAAAAATCCATAGAAATACGTGCTGAAATAGGCTAAAAAGACTATATAAAAAGCACGTATCAAATCTCCCCAAACCGAACCTTTACTCGTCCTCGAGTAAACTAAAATTCAACTAATGGAACGGAAATGATAACTCAGAGCTAGCTTAACTTGTCTACTTGAACCAATTTAATGCAACAAAAACCAACAGTTAAAGCTAAGCAGTCAATACGCAAACGAGTTATAAGTTGTTCAAAAATATAGCTAACCTATCGACCTTGCAAGACCAACAAAATCGGACTCTCTCGTGGTCACTCTTCTCTCATGAAGCAAAGGGTGAATGTTATGTGTAAAAGAGAGAAGAAAAGACAGTCACTCACCTAACTGCGACCTACATAGCATGCATGCAACTAAAATTAAAGACAATTCAAGCACTAATGCACACACTCCAACCAATAATGTCTGTCACAGCCGAGGGCTTACAAATAATTTGGGAATAGTGAGGTTCAAGTGAGAAAGGCAAAACATGTTATGGAAATGTGGAGGTAAAAGCGTCAAGCTAGTTCCTAACATGACCATAGTAAACCATCCGAATCTCAACTGACTAAAAAGCTAAGTACAAGTGCCCTTCATTTGGCACAAAGCTCACTAAACTCAAATACAATCTCCTCAAAAATATAGAATAAGAATGGAGGAGTCAGACGGTCACAAACTTTCCTTTTTTAAACACCGTCTAAAATAACTAACTGAGACAAATCAATTTTTTTCAAACTTTCTTTCTTTTCTCCTGTTCACGTTCAGCTTTTCTTTTTTTTTTTCTTTTTTTTTTTCTTTTTTTTTTCACTTTCACGTCTGTGTCTTTTTTTTCTTTTTCAATTCTTTTTCTTTTCTTTTCCCTCCTTCCTCTATTTTCCAACAACTCCAAACACGGAAATACGGGCCAAAATGCAATCGGAAAACTCATACTCAAAAGAACATACTAACTAGCTTGACTAGGCAGGCTTAATTTGGAATGTAACTAATGGGTCAAAAAGGCAAATTTGGCTAATGTGGAGCTAAATGGGTGAAAAATATAAAGAAAGGGAAATTTGCAAGCACCTCCCTGCATGTGACACCAACCATGAACCCGAATATGTGAATTTGACAAGAAATTGAATGTCATAAAAGTGCAAAAAAAGATGAACATGCTATGCAAGGAGTACTACTCTCAATTCCTAATGAACTGGTCATGAATGTCACCAGTTATAGGGCTCTCAAACTCAGAATTTTTCAAGTAGTTTGCCAATTTTCCAGGTCAAGTCTAAACAGTCAGCTATATTTGAACAGAAACTCGTAGACTATGCGTATGACAAAGCTAATAATTATCAAAAGAAGTGCAAGGCTCAAGCAAAAAGACAAGTTATAGTGCATTATCATCATGGAAATCTACCGTTCCGACTCAACCTATATGCAAAAGTAAACGTGATTTTTTTGATATTTTTGAAATTTTCTAATTTTTTTTTTTGATTTTTTTAATGAAATAAACAACAATGCAAGCTGAAAAATAAACGTGAATGCAAAAACAAATGCAAATGCAGACTCAAAAAGATGCAATACCCTCCCCAAACCAAAACGGACAACGCCCTCGTTGTCCTCCAGCGTACACCAGCAGATATATACAGGGGAACGGGAATATACAACCAATAAGAAAATAAAAACAATAAATAAAAGGAGACAAAATAAAAGAGTAAGAGATACATACAAAATACGAACTTCCCCAAACCAGCCAGAAAACTGGGGAAGTGAGTAGACCAGTAGCTACTCGTCTTCATCGTCGTCGTCACTGTCACGGACGTCCTCCACCCTGAACTCCGGGTCTCTCTCCTCCTCTCCCCTCCTGTACTCCTCAGCGCGAGCTCTCTCCACAGCCACCTCAGGGTCCTCGTCCTCGTACTCCTCCTCCTCAGACACCGGGTACCCCTCAGGTGGGTACCTGTAGAAGGAAGGGTGTGGCCAACCCTTTGGGATCGGACGGCGTCGCCGCAAGTGGTACTTGTACAGAGGATGCAAGGCTAGAGCCAAGTCCTTCTCCATACGAGCCTGACGCTCTGCAACCTCAAGCAACAGACCGTAAATGGCGCCCCCTTGGTCCAGGACCGCGGGCGCCACAAAGGGAGGAGGTGGTACGAAAGTAGCCGGTAGGTCCGGCTGAGTCTGTGTCTGGTCAGTGGGAGTGGGAGTAGGAGTGGTAGTAGTAGTGGGAGTAGGGGTCGGTACGGGAGTAGCCGTGGAAGGCTGGGTACTCCCTGAAGGTGTAGACCCCGCTCCGGTCTCAAGACGCCGCTTCTTGGCGGCGGGTGCAGTGGGAGGTGGTCGGCGTGGAAGGTGAAGGTCAGGCAGTGGTGGAAGGCGGGCGCCCCTAGCAACATTAGGAAGGGGCTCTAGACGGGGGAGAGTCTCACAAGGTAAGTCAACAGACAGGAAGCCGTCAATCTTCCATGTCTGGTAGTCTGGGGTCAACCAATGCTGAGAAAGCATGGCATCCAGACTCAGTAGCCTCTCTCCCTGGAGGTACTGCAAGTCACGAGGCCAAACGGGGATGAGGGAACGGGCAAGAATGGTGGCTATGCCACCGCAGGCAATGGTTCCCGTCTCCTTCTTCCCCTGGCTCTAAAGGTACTGCGCGGTCAAGTAGGCTATATTGAGGGTAAAAGGACCCTCACAGTCGATGTTCAGGTAACTGCCCAGGATGGAGAGCTTGGTGTTTGTGATGTTGTTTGGCTCCTTTCAGCCGAAAATAGTGCTCCCCATCAGTCTAAGGAAACAACGGACAGCGGGGAGGTGGACCTTTTGGAGCTTTCGCTCCTGAAAAGTGGTGTGGGCCTGGGTCCTCCAAAGCTGACGGAAGACCCTCCTTGGGGCGGCAATCGCGCCCGTAGAGGTAAGGCCAAGTAACCTACCAAACTCCCCTAAGGTCATCGGAAAGGTCCGGTTAAACAACCGGAAGGACACTGAAGAACTAGTGGAGTCAGCATCGTGTGCCCCTGAGGATAAGGTAAAGGAGCTGAGAAACTCGAGGCTCAGCTCCAG
This sequence comes from Silene latifolia, assembly GCF_048544455.1. Classification (NCBI taxonomy): domain Eukaryota; kingdom Viridiplantae; phylum Streptophyta; class Magnoliopsida; order Caryophyllales; family Caryophyllaceae; genus Silene; species Silene latifolia. The sequence continues at coordinate 269,071,774 of NC_133538.1, forward strand.
AAAAGTGCGGCCGCCCATAGTGATGAGCCCGTCCATCCCTGTACCCCGTAGTAATTCACAAACCGACTCGTAAATGCCGAGTCTCACAAGTGCCGATTTCTCTTGAAATCAGGAAGGAACATGCACACAACCTAGCAGGTCATCAAATTTCTTACGATGTAAGGCGTTAACAAAATGTACCTGCGGATAATCTGGGTGGGAGTCGAGGGAAGTGTCCACTCGGACCGTGATCGTGCGAAGTAGAAGCGGCGGTGAAGGAAGCGAGAGAAGTAGAGGTGGGGGCTGGCGCAGAACGAGACTGTCTACGACCCCGACCTCGGAACCCCAGTAGTAGCCCGTGCGGTGACGGAGTGAGGAGGGACTGCTGCTGTTTGCTCGGCGTGCCAGTGGCTGTCAAGAGTCCACCACAGGAGTAAAAGCAGTGGCTGGTGTAGGAGTAGTGGCTGCTATGGCCACCACTGAAGAGGAACTAGCAGCAGTGCTAGCAGTGGTGGTGACCGTAGAGGAAGTGGCAGCCTGAACTGAGCTAGCTGGGGCAAAAACTGTACCTGCAACTGAAACTAGGAACACTGGGGTTGCAGTAGTCACTAAAGTGGAGACAGTGACAACAGCAGGGGCCACTGTCTCAGACAGAGACGGACTAGAGGACGAACTAGTAGAGGGTAGAGAGCTAGAATCCATCCTGTATATAAAGGGTAAGGGGTATGATAAGAAACAACGGCTAATAGTGGCTAAAATCAGCACGAAAAACCAGCAGAAACAACATGTGGAGCCCCTACCAGTCGAAAATTTTGACTTACAGCATACAATTCCCAACAGTTCCTCAAAAATTTCAAAAAACACCGTGTAAACAGCAGTAGGGGATGGGATAGCAGGTAATGACAGCAACAATTAACAACAACTGAGGTTAATTAAATCATGGCAGCGTATAAACCCGTCTGACAGTCGAAAAACTCGGCTGAAAGACCCCCTAATCACGAAATGTCGCGCAAAATTTGAACTAAGCATGCAACAATAGCGAGGAATGGGGATAGACCATCAAGTAAGACAAGTAAGGGCAAATAAAGGCAAGTAAGGTCGAAAAATTCGACCAATAATGGATATTCAAACCCTAATTCCAATTTTTCTCATAAAATTCAAAATAATCGAAATTAAAATGCATAGAGAATGAAGGAATCACTTAATTGATGATAGAAATCCTACAAAAGCAATTAATCTTCAAAGAACAAGCACGAAAAGGCGATTTGTCGATCGAAAAACCGCAAACCCTAGACCCTCTTTAAAACCGTGAAAATGAGCACAAATTAAGGGGAAATTAGGGGGCTTTGAAAGATTAATAAGCAAGCAATAGATTGTAGGAGGCGGATTTGGTAATTAGGCAAGAAAAATTGGGATTTGGGGGAGCTTTCAATCGCAATTAGGGAAGGGGTTAGACGAAAATTGGGGAAAATGAATGAGAAAACAAAAGAATAGAGTTTAAGGAACAACTCCCTGCGTCTTTTGCATTTTCACTCGATCGAGTGGTTTTAAACCACTCGATCGAGGACTTTTGATGATCCAGTTACACGATCGAGTAGAATTCTACTCGATCGAGAAGTCCCACTTATTGCTTTACTCGATCGACCATAAGAAGCATTCGATCGACCAATTTTTCACTCGATCGAGTACAAAAAGTACTCGATCGAGCTCTTTTCTCGCGTAAGGTCTTGAATTTCGTCTATTCTTCCCTTGGAATGCGTAAAACTTCCCCGAACCTGCATAAGAATACGTGCAAAAATATCCCAACATACCAAATACGCATATAAACAGTCTATAGTCATAAATCTATGCTAAAAACAGTCTATAAACTAATTGTCCTAATAAAAGCATTAAAACAAATTCAACAGAAAATTCAAAAATTATCTATTACAAAGTGTTACACGGGGCATTTCCCCGCTCAATTTCCAATGCAATTCAGTAGCCCCTGGGAGGGCTCCTGACTGGAGGACGTAATCTCAGCAACGTTGATTGTCCTCTTCATCTTCCATGAGCATGAATTATCATTTGAAACGGTAGGAGGGGAGTAGTTCACATCCACATAAGCGCGAACTTTCCTCGTCCTTGCTTCTCTATCACCATCTTTGGCATCCTTACTCCCAATTTGATTGACAGCAGTTGCATAACATCCTATGACAGCTCCTTCATTGCTTTCATCTGTACCTGCAGCAAGGAAAACAGACGAACTTTCCTCCTTTTTGCTCTCAGTCCGAGGCGGAGGGGTAACAATTGCAGCACAATACTCCAAATTTTCAACTGTAGTGTCAATAATAGGGTCAATAGAAGAGAGAGCATTGCAAGGCTGAGCTTGCGCACACCCCTCCGGGACTTAGACTGATGAAAAATCAGCTCCTCATCCCCTACCTGAAAGGTCAAAGTCTTCCCCCTGACGTCTATCACTACACGGGCAGTAGACAAAAATGGTCTCCCTAAAATAATAGGGGTGTGTGCATCTTCGGGGATGTCTAAGACAACGAAATCAACGGGAATAAAGAACCTCCCGATCCTCACAGGTACGTCTTCTACTATACCTAGTGGCCGTGATATACTACGGTTGGCCATCTGGACTGTCATGTTAGTGCAACTCAGCTTTGTCAAACCAAGTCTCTTAGCCAGAGACAACGGTAAGACACTCACGCTAGCGCCTAAATCGCATAGCACGTTATCAATCAAATAGTTATCGATATGACACGGAATTGAAAAACTACCCGGGTCCGACTGCTTAGGAGGTAACTTATTTTGAAATAGGGCTGACCCCACCTCAGTCAAAGCTACGGTCTCACTATCAATAATACTCCTATTACGCAATAAAATTTCTTTCATAAATTTAAGGTAAGAGGGTACCTTTGTCAGCAACTCAGTGAACAGCACAGTGACTTCCAAGCTTTTCAGAAGTTCGACAAATTTGCTGAATTGTTGATTGGCCTTAGTGTCCTGCAGACGCCTTGGGAAGAGAACCGTGATAGGTATCTCGAGTCCCTTGTTTCTCTCTTCCAATGTATCTTCCGGAGCAAGTTCTGTATCCTTTAACACTACTACAAATGAGCACTTGGGCCACGGCTAAATTCGTGGCGCAAGTGTTAAATTTCCGTGGCTAAATCATTTGGCCACGGGAATACCTTCCGTGACGCAAGTGGTCGTGGCGAAGAGATAGCCTCGGGAAAAATAAGAGCGTGGCTATTATTAAATTTTTGGTCACGAATTCTCTCGTGGTAATAACTCCCGTGGCCAAAAAATTTCCCGTGGCGAATAAGTAATTCCCGTGGCAAAAACTATATATGAAAATTAAATAAATAACTTTTTAAATAACTTTTTTTTTCACGATCGATATTTTTTTATCATATATGGAATAATGACAATCTCGGTACTAGTTTCGCTAGTTAACTTGATTCATTTGAACGTTCTTTAGTTTCACCGGTCATGCATTCGCACGCATCAAAGAGGCTTCCCAGGAGGTCACCCATCCCATCACTACTCTCACTTGAGCACGCTTAACTGTAGAGTTCTTTTGATGTGCTACCGAAACTGAAAGTTAACTTTGTTGATATAATTAATACTTTGAATCCTTTTAAGTTTATTATTTTTCCTTTCAAAATTTACCTTTAGTACTATTTAATTACAAAAATGTTACATGATTTATGAATTTTTGCGGGAAAAACATTATTTTGGCCAAAACAATCAAATTTTCGATGTTACCCTCCCGACTAATGATTTTGACATCATTTTTTTGCCCAAGTTAGCAAAACCATTTTCTCTAAAAAGTAAACTTAATCGTGTTTTCCTAACATTTTTTTTATTTTTTAGTTTATCGACATTCTTATTTTCATTTCTCTTGTACTCATTTTTTCGTATATTTTTTTACGCAAATGCTATTGTATGACCGTCGTACATACGATATGAAAAATTAACCATTTTTTGGTAAAATAATGATCACATTTTATAACTTAAGGTCCCCCCCCCCCCACAAATTGGTCACTATTAACCCAAAAGTAGTCACTTTTTACTCAGAAAACACGAAAAACACGTCGTACAATGTAATCGCTTATTTTCTTAAACTGATTTCTCTTTGTTATGATTTATCGTTTTTTTCTCAAATTTTTAACATTATTTGCACATGTGACTTTAAATTATTATAATTTCTATATTTTCCCTGTGATGTGCTCATTTTCAATGAAAAAAATTTCTCCATATTGAATTTTGGGTAAATTGATAAAAACTACCAACTTTAGTCATCGTTTTCATAATCAATACCAACATAATCAATAATTAGTAATCACTAGCAAAATATTAACTTTTTTTCTACGATAGGTACCAAGTTGCCTTCTTACTCTAATTTTTTTCCTACTTTAAATGTGTTTTCATCTAAGAGAAGGATTTTGGAAGTGGGTGAGTGGAGATTTGTACTTGAATGATGACTTTCTTGAATTTTTCAAGTAGGTTGAGATTAGATTTTCAGGCGACTTAGTACCGATCGTAGAAAAAAGTTAATATTTTGGTATTGATTACTAATTATTGATTATGTTGGTACTGATTATGAAAAAAAGGTCCTTATATTGGCCATGTTTATCAATTAACCCTTGAATTTTTTATATTGATAATTTTTCCGATATGTTTTTTTCTTAATTGATTTGTGGAAGATCTTTTTTTTTTTCTTTCTATTCTCAGCGCACTTATTTTATTTAATCAATTTTTTAATCTAATTGTCGTTTTTTTTAACCCCTAAAAAAAAGTTCCCAAAACTTTTTTTCTCACCAAGTTAAATTTTATATCAAATTCAAATTTTTTCTATAAATATCTTACAAATAAAGTTGTAAATCAAATTTTGAATGAACCAATTTGACAATATGTTAATTTTAGATTTATCAAAGATAGATGATAAATAACTTATTTATGTAATTTTATATGCTATGTTTTTAAATGTGATACGATCATTTAAGATTGTTATTCAAGATTATAATGTTTTAATTAAAAAATTAAAAGAAATTCACGACTGTAATAAACAGAATTATATATTAAAACAAATTTCTTAAAAAAGAAATGTTTTGAAAAACCTACAAAACGTAATTATTATTTCTAAAAGAATAAAAAAAATTAGACGATAAACTTTTCTTTGCTTGCATAAAAGTTTATAAAATTTTAAAATTTCTTATTAAAGTAAATAAAATAATAAAAAAATATTAATTAAATTAATCAAAGTGTTTGTAAAATTTTATATTGAAATGCTTTTTCATATTATTTATATTTGATTAAATTTCTTTTAGATTTTAAGTTTGCTTTAACATGAAAATATCTTAATTTAAGTCGGAAAAGATACTTGCCACGGGAGTTTGTTAGTTCGTGGCTAATTTTTTTTCCCACGGAACAATTCGTGGCTAATTAAAATTTCGTCACGGGTGTGACCTAGTTCGTGGCTAAAATGATTATTTGCCACGGGTGTAGCCTATTTCGTGGCGCAAGTGACGTTTTGCCACGGGAAAAGTTATCCCGTGGCATAAATTTTTTTCAAAAATAATGAATAAATTTTTTCTGTGGCTAAGCAGTAATTAGCCACGAATTATAAATTCTCGTGGCATAATTCGTGGCGCAAGTGACAATTTGTTGTAGTGTTTGGATACTTCTTACCTCTCGAACGAGGTCTTTCCGGTGATTTATCGCTTAAACGAGCACTAGCAGGCTCTCGAATAAGCTTCCCGTCATCAAAACTACTCGATCGACCAATATACCCATTCGATCGAGTAGACTCTTCATCAATATCACTCGATCGAGTGAAATTGTCACTCGATCGAGCAACTCCATTTTGCTCTTAACTCGATCGAGTAGAAAAACTACTCGATCGACCAGTCTGCTCTTCGTGTTCACTTGATCGAGTGGAAAAACCACTCGATCGAGCACTTTCTTCACTAAATCTGCTCGATCGACCACCTGAAACCAGTCGATCGAGCACTTGCTTTGCCGTGAGCTCACTTTCTTTGACAGAACACTGTTCATCATCGATTCTGACTCTCCACGGGCCGATTTTTTTGTATTTAGGTCCCTCATAAGAACGACCGCTTCTCAGATTTATCAAGTTTACCGTCTCGTGTGGATTCTTCTCATTTTGAGTCGGTAATTGACCCTGCTTTCTTGAGGATTGATTCATGGCTAGTTGGGCAACTTGAGTTTCAAGTGCCTTTATGGACGCATCTTTCTGTTGATCACTCAGCTGAAACTGCTTTGTAAAAGCTTGCAACATAGACTTAAGCTCACCCATTTCACTCACCCCACCGGAAGATGATGCACCATGGTTAGGAGGAGTAAAGGAAGGAGGCTTCTGAAAGCCTTGTTGATTCTTGTGTGGAGGAACATAAGGCTGCTGCTGGTGCGAAGGAGGTGTAGGATTGAGCACATTTTGACTAGTCCACCTCAAATTGGGATGGACTGCCCCTTGATTATTGTAATAGGAACCTCCTCCTTGCCTATATTGCTGAAAGGCAAGGACTTGTTCCTTCTCTACAAGATAGCCAACAGCAGTATGGCCATCATTACCCCCACATCTCTCACATGAAACTGTCTCTCCTCTAGTAAGAACATGGACCGTCTGAGGCTCCCCAGCAGCTTGTAGCTCCAACTTGTCAAATCTAGCATTCATGGTCTCGGTGAGCCAAAACACCTTATCAACCGCATGAACTGTTCTAATCCCATCCCTCGGGTTACCATACTCAAAGACTTTGTGATTTGCCATCTTCTCAATAAGGGACCATCCCTTATCATCATTGGTGTTTTCCTGGAATCTTCCACTAGATGCCGCATCAAGTATGGCTCTGTGGTCGTCATATAGCCCATTGTAGAACTGATTAGCTAGAAACCATGGGTCAAAACCATGGTGAGGAATAGACCTCACCAACTTCTAGAATCGCGACCATGCCTCATAGAAACTTTCATCGGGAGCCTGTCTGAAACTAGTAATCTTGGCCCTCAGCAGATTGGTGCGTTGTGGAGGGAAATATCTATTGTAAAATGCAAGAGCAAGAGACTCCCAATCAGTAACCTCAAAGCAAGGTTGTGCGGTCCAACTCGATCACCACTCCCTGGTGAATCGGCCTAAAGAGAAAGAAAATAGAACTTCCTTAATCTTGTCCTGAGTTACCCCCTTAGTGGCGGGGATAGTAGAACAGTAATCAGTAAAGGTCTCCATGTGCTTCCTCGGGTCTTCACCAGCCACACCTCTATAGATATTCCTCTCTACCAGATTGATATAAGAAGGACGAATATCGAATGTATTCCCATCCTCAGTCTCGAGATTGAAACCCTTTGGAATAGAGGATGCTTTAGGCCTTTGAATGACTGGAAAGCTTAGGCATCTTTCTTTGTAGAAATCGGACTGTCTTGAAAAGAGAGTGATGTAGCTCTGGCTCGAAAGTACTCAAGTATTCCTTTCGTGATTTTTCTCTGAGGACGGAGTCTATGCTTGAATAGTCTCTCGGCTCTCAATCATTTGAAACTAATTCAAACCCGTCTGTCGACTGGGCATAAATAACACCGAAAGAAAATGAATAAGAACCGCCTCAAGGAATAAAAATTCCCTGAGACGGATAAAATAAACGGAACGAAACAAATAGGGTAATTGCCTCCCGAACGCGGCGCCAAAATTTGACACGTCCGTCGTGTATTGTCAAAAATAAACTAACTAAACTAACTATATAGCTAGGGAAGTCGGGTCGATCTCCACAGGGAGGCAAGATATTTGTAGTAGTCCGTCTATTTGGTCACAAATGGGGGGGTTGGTTTGAATTGTTATCTAAACTACGAGTTTTAAAGGAAAGAGAAATAAAGGGCAAGAGCAAAGTAAAGGCAAGAAATAAGGATAAAACTATCGGATAGAGAAGGACATGTCGGGATTTCGGTTCACTACGGTAGTCCAATGACTCATTGTAAATGACTCGAGGCATTTAATTAATGTAAGACGGATGTTAAAAGGTCCTTTCGGTCCACTTTCTATCCTAAAATACCACTAACTTAACTTTCATTCTCGTCAGGGTAGTATACTGTTCATAGTAGGCCTATTTAGTCCAATCTTTCGATCTAGGATTAATTTTAGCCAGATTAAAGGATGACTCAGAAGTGTGCACTCAACTAAGTCGATAAATACAATTAAATTGCTATGGTGACAGAGTCTTGTAATTAATTCATCTAATTCATTCACTACATCGTCACATTCCTACCGCAGATCCCCTAATCCCAACATGAAGGGGTTTAGCTACTCATGTCGCTAATTAAACTAACAATGAGATAAATTCCCAAAGAATAAACATTATGAAATAACAATAAAATTGCATAAAAGAGAAATTAGGGCAGAAGAAATAACGAAGTAAACAAGCAATTAAAGCAAACAATGATTAATTATTATTAAGAGAAGAGGAAAGGAATTACAATCAAGCGAATACGGCGTAAAGAACACAAAATCCGAGTGAAAACAATCCGAGAGCAAGGTTACAGTGAAGGGAAATAAGCAACGCAGTAAGGTTTACAGTAAAAAGTTTAGATAAGCAAAAGATCGATCCTAATGACCTAGTAAAGCGTGCTTAAATAGCAAAGTAATTAAGTTTGGCGAAATAAACATAACACGGGCAGTTTTAAAGCCCATAACAGCGAAACCACTCAATCGAGTGGATTAAAACCACTCGATCGAGCAAATCTTCAGCAGCATCTACTCGATCAAGTAAATAGTTACTCGATCGAGTAACCCATCTTTCAGCAAGCTAAGGACCGAGTGGAAAACCACTCGATCGACCATCCTGGGACGTAAAAACCACTCGATCGAGTGGTAAAACTGCTCGATCGAGTACTTTGACTTCAAATCAGCTCGAGTCCTCGCCTGAATGCCTCGTAATCCGTGCCATGACGCTTCCCATTGCAGTATCTCACTCTGGAAAATCCTGTCTCCTCTAAATGCATGCAAAAAGGACGAAAAAGAGTACGATTCCACTACTTCCGCGTTCATTTCTACAAAATAGACAAAACGAACCAAAGTAGCCAATTCGGGGCAAAATACTATAAAAACAGTATAAAAATTCATAGAAATACGTGCTGAAATAGGCGTAAAAGACTATATAAAAAGCACGTATCATACACTACCCGCATGTTATCCCACTCTCCCATCTTATATACATTACTATACTTTCAATAATATAATAAATACTCATGCATTTCTAGAAACTCTTTATGCAACCAACAAACACTTTGTTCATGTTATTGAAATGCCACATTATAAACACCCAACATGCTTTTTCATTCAATTCAACATATAAAACACCCCCCTCCCCCCCTCTTTCAACTTTTTAGCTATACTTCTAATTTCTCCACATCCAACATCCACATGCCGTTATGAACACATACAAACCAAAAGACAACACACACGACCCTGACACATACCCCCATGTGACCGGTTCAAAATTGCAGGGCGAGTTTGCGACTTTAGGACGTCTCCCAAGCCTTTGCATTAGCTCCTACAACTTTTACCCCGGGTTCATTTTAATTGACTCCCTATGTTCATTAGATTCATTGGTTACATGTTTCAGGATTGTCGCTCTGATACCACTTTGTGACACCCCCATACTCCAAGTGCCTTACCAGGATAACTCAGGTATAAGAACGTCACCATCTCGGTTTCCCGAGGCAATGATAATCAAAAGACAATAACGAAACATAATTTAAATAGTAATAAAGTTTAAGTGATTACAATCCAAAACCAAACTGATGAAAGTATAATACATGTTCTCCAAAAAACCAAAGGCCTAATACCTAAACAAAATGTCTGACAACAGCGGAAGACTCTTCTAATTTCAAGTGATGACTCATCCCAGCTAGCCCATAAGCACCATATTAAACCTGCTCAACAACTGCTCACCATCCCCGAATGTATCACCACAGTTTTATAAAACAAAGATAGGGTCAGTACTAATCACACCATAATATAATTACAACCAGACAAGAAATCAACACAGTTCAATCGTCACATCAACCCGAACTCCATCACCAACTCCTCAATACTGACTAGACACTAAAGTGTGTAGCCCTGCCAGAGTACCCATCACAACATGTTACTTCTTGTCACCAGTGGCGGACCGCATCCGTTCCCACCTAAGCCCCGCTCATCTCCATCGAGCGATAAACCCAAATCCATTAATGTGCACATCCCTTCTGTGGTGGGTTCCATAGAAGGTGAATCATGGGCGTGAAACCAATCCCGCAAGTGACTCCACTCAGCCAGGGACGCACCCCGAAGAACACAGACAGATACAATCAACAATAGCCAAATCTAACAACCGTCACAATACGAACATGATACTTTAACAACAATCACAATCAACAGCAAACCATATTATGTGACTAATACTGAGTAGGGAGAACCCTACCTGGAATGCAAACACAAGCAGACGATCTCAACAGCTGTATCAAAACCTCTCCTCTACGAATCCTCCTCCTATCACATGATCACATAATTACTACTAGCACAACTAACCATAAAACCCCCAATCCCCCAAATTAGGGTTCAAACAAAGTTAATTAAATGCTATAAAATTGGTATGTAGATCTTACCCTTGACGCAAGGATCACAAGGACACAAAGAACGATCAAATCCGACCTCTAAAGCTCTGGGATTTGTCAATAACACGGATGAAGCGAACAACGTAGTTTCAATCTCCTTTTTAAGTTTATTAGGTTTGTAAAAGTGTTTAGGGAAGAAGACGATACGAATTATATACTAATCCGTGTTATTAACAAAACCCGTCAAAATAATACCCGTTAACCGACCTACTTGATCGAGTAACCAACGTACTCGATCGAGTGCCACTTACTCGATCGAGTACCCAGGCTACTCGATCGAGTACCCCTCTGACGAGAATCATCGTTTCTAAAATCAAAATACCCTTACTCGACAGAGTAAGGCCCACTCGATAGAGTACCCAGAGACTCATAAAACCGTAGTATTACAATATCATATGGATCGAAACAGGACACCCCGAAAATAGGTGACAATTAAACAGACACATAACACGTCCGTTTCAATACTTTAATATGAGACGCAACATAATAAATGAATATGCAACATGCCAAAATATAAATGAGATACAATTACCATATCGGTACCGGGACACGCCCACGTACCCATAACCACCGGTGCCCGGGACACGCCCATGACATCACATCTCACCATAAGGTACTGGGACATGCCCGGATGTACCGGGTCCAGAAGCCAACCGGATCCCCTGCTAGATGTCGTGTCTCACCCACACGAGTCCCTCCTAATTCAAGCCATTAATGTGCACATCCCTCTTGGAGTGCGAAGCTCCAAGAGGCGACCCGAGGGTAAGACGGTCTCCCAACCATCTCACGTCTCCTCAACAATCAAGTATCACCACCAATGACCTCCAATACAACACAATAACAGCCACATATGACAAATGGAATACAACACCAAGCATATGACCGGATTATGAGTTCAATCCCAACATGTTATGAATAACCATTCGTCAAATACCAACATGATATACAAATAGACTCACCCATACAATAATGATGAAAGACACACAAATATGCACACAAAATATTGAAACCGAGTAGGATAAACCTATCTTTTAGCGTTCTTCATAAGCTACTCGAATCCCATATTATTCCGTCTCGCAAGACCGTCTTATTCCTAAACAAATCATGTAATACTACCACAAATACATCTTACACTATTATACAATACAAAACTCCTTATTATTACCCACTAATTACCCATATTACATATGCTAATTACTAACTAATTAACCCAAGTGAAAACCCCCACAAATTAGGATTATGACTTAAACAAGGATGAGTGGAATTCGACTTAGAAGTGTGGATAATGAAGAACAAGGTGAGAGATTCCCTTAAAGCAAGCTTGGATCCATGGAAAAGGTATTTATGGCGTTTTGAGAGAAGGGAGAGGACGAACTCCAATGACATATACAACTATTTAAATTATTAGGTAGTATCCTGCGCTTCGCGCGACCTGTTTGAAAATTTTATTATTATAATTGAAAAAAAATAATATAATTCATATATGACATTTAATATCTTTACTTATAAATAAAAATAAATTAACTTTCTCAACTCCTACTTTCTTATGTTTAACTTCAATGTTTTAAAATAAAATACATACAGTTTTAACTATAATTAATATTTAGTGATAGTTCTATTCATGATAAACGCTATTATATAAATAATTTTGTAACTTATTAAATATCATATTAATTAAAATAAATGTATTCGAATAATGCAACAATGAACATTAAGTTCTTAAGTTAGATCATTTCACGATACATTATGATCCAAATCAATTAATGTTTGTTCAAAACGATGTGAAAATAATTTGATGCATTTTTTAATTTTTAATGTATAACGTGTGATATTTATGTATCAAATATATAGGGTCAAAGCTCAACTTATTCGAATGTTTTGGTTGTTTATGTCTTGCAGATGCTATGTGTCAAACAACATATTTTGCATCTTTTGTTTTTTTGAAACAACTACATATTAAATAGGTAAACAAACCAATACAAGGTCCCTTTTTCATAATCAGTACCAACATAATAAATAATTAGTAATCACTAATCAGTACAAAAATATTAAATTTTTTCTATGATAGGGATCATGTGGCCTGAAAATCCCATCTTAACCTACTTGAAAAAGTCCAAAAAGCCATCATTCATGTACAAATTTCCACTCGTTGTCACATTATTTAAAACCTCTTAAATCTCAAATGTATTGAATTTGTCCAATATAATTTTTTCATTATCACATTATTTAAAACCACTTATTTCTTAGTAGTTATCTTTAAATTTTGTTTTTAATAAACACAATGATTCTTCCAAATATATTTTTCCTAATGGATTTAATGGTCTAAGTATTATAACTTTCTCAAAATGTTTTTCTTTAAGTAAATGTAACGCATTGTGAGACACTCACTTTAACCATCTATACATATCAAAATATTTCAATAAATATAATGGAAAGTATACTCAATTTAAAGCATTTTTCGCAATAGAGGTAATGATTTACATTTTAGAATTTTTATCAATTTTTTTATATAAATCTAAAACTAAATCAACGTAATTGTTATATGTAATTTTATAATATATTTATTAAACTCTAATTAATACTTTGCTGAAATTTATGTAGCATTTATTATGATTATATTTATTGTTCAGCTGTAATTAATACTTGTATTTAATGCTGGGTTGACACGTGTCGTATCCACAACGCTTCAACCCAGTTATATATATATATATATATATATATAGAGGCCGAATTCGGTGAGGCCGTTAATTATGGCGAGGCGGCCGGCCTCACCAAATTCCTTCATTAATCCTTCATTATATGGACTAACTTCCTATTATTCATTGGGCTGAACATTTAGGGGTCACTCCAAATCTTTTCATTTAGCCCAAAATACTTTCTCTCACTAAAATATTATATCATATAATAGCCCAATTACACAATATCTCTCCAAAATATAACAAACAAAATCGTTTTCTGAAAATTCTTCATCAAGCAAACTCGTCGTTCAACGGAAATTCTTCAGCAAGCGAGCTCATCAATTTGTTCATCGATTGTTCATGGATTTCATCAAAACAACATTCAACAACGTTGATTCAAGTAATTTCAGAAGAAAAATCGAGTAATTTTCAGGTAATTTCATAATTTTCATCAAAATTGAGTATTTTCATAAAGTTCTGTCAATTCACTCATAAATTGATGATATCAGGTTCGAATTTGATCAAATTGAACGATTTTGTAAATAGAACGTTCGAATTTGACCAATATTTTGAGGGATTTCCTTTTTCTCAATTGTTATGCTATGGAGATTGTTCGTGGATTTCGTAGTACTTACTAAATTATTTTTGACGATTTTGCAGCTCTAATTGCTATGGAGATTGTAGATATCACAATGACTGATGATAATAGTGTTATTGAATCAGGTATATCATTTTTTATGTAACTTTTGTAAAATCTCATGTTTTCTGATTCAATTTGCATTTGTCAAAATTTCTGCTCGATTATTATGGAATATATGGATCGATATTGTATCTCTGTTTTTTTTTGCAAGGTTTAGTTTATGAATTGAGTTGATTTTGTGAATCTTAGTACCTAATTGTGTGACTGTATGAGTTGGTTGAATTGTTACTGTAAGAGTTATCAATTGAGTGGATTTTGTTGTTTGGTGAATCTCAGACCTTATTTTGTGAATCTCATACCTAGTTTAGTGAATCTTAGAGCTTGTTTTGTGAAACTTGGTCATCATAAGTGGTTAGAATCACCTTTTCTACTCTTTTACTTATTTTGTGAATCTTAGACCTTATTTTGTGAATCTCAGACCTTACTCAGTGAATCTTAGCAAATGATGATAGTGTGATAATTAATTAAAACATAATATTCAGAAAACTTAAAAATCTTGTAATTTTTCATCACATAAAATTTCGCAGGTTCATGGCTTTCGAATTAACTAAACAACAACATTCAAAAATAAAATAAAATGAAAAGCTGAAAAATTAAGCAAGATATGATATTTGTTTAGTTTATCAATCACCCCTATTTGTTCGAGGCAATGCACATAGAGCAATATTGATATAGCTATAGGTGCAGCATTCATCTGCATCAACGAGTGATCTTCCTGCCTATTTAAATGAATATGGGACTCTTCTACATACTGTTGTGTAGTTAAAATATTTTGAATCAAGCCTTGATGCTACCTATAGAAAGGGCCCCTGAACTCGGGAATAGGTAGCCAGCCATTCAGATCTAGTACGCCCAAATTGCTCAAACTTCTCCTGCAACTTAAAAGCCTGTTTGCAGCTAGTGTCATTTGTGCCAAATTGAATTAGTACTAATCCCATAAAATGACAAGTCTGCCTGCACATAACAGGCACCAAATACTTTATCTCATAACCTTGGCTCATTAAACAATCTGCCAATTTAGAGAGGTCAGGACAAACATACTTCCCTTTTTTATCCATATAACCTGGAACATTCGCCAAAACACAAGTATAGGGAAATACAAATAAATGAGACATTGTGTGCAATAGGGATTTTTGAAATGTTTTACAGAAGAGAGAAGAGAGGTTATTGGTATATACTACTATGTTTCAGAAATTAGATATTTATAGGCCTGGTATTTGGCACAACTGTCAACAGTGCCTGTTTACATTACCCATATATTAAATTTTTTGATTGAATGTTTGATTGTTCAATGTCCTTTTCTTGGGAATGCTTATGTGAACTAATAATCTTCAACAAAAATTGAATTCATAATCTTCACCAAACATTTTTAAATTATTTGAACTAATAATCTGATACTTTATTTAGTGAATCTCGGACTTTATTTGGTGAATCTCAGCCTTTATTTAGTGAATCTTGGGCCTTATTTTGTGAATCTCTGTTGGTAAACGTTACTAATGCAATTTATTTATTTCTTATTGTGTGAATTAGAGACCCTAGTTTGTGAAAGTGGAAGGTTATTTTGTGAAACTTAATAACTAATATATACAACCTGGGTAAGATTAAAAACTAAACTAATAATCTGAACCAAAAAGTGAACTTGTGAATCTCAGTCATTGTATTTGTGAATCCTAGATCTCTTTTTGTGAACCCTTTAGAGGAATGACCTATTCTGCTCTCTTCCTTTCCTGCTCGATAATATCCTCGGACTTTATTTGTGAATCACAGACCTTATTTAGTGAATCTTAAACCTTGTTTTGTGAATATGAGATGTGACTTTGTGAACCTTTTATTTTCTTAGGTATTGATTCAAATGTCAACAACAACTCACAGTGTAGTGTGACGCCTCGTGTCAGTTATGGTGGGGTTCCTTGCTCTAATGTTGGTTCTCGTCAGGATGGTGAGGGTTCTACTACTGTCTTAACAACCCCTACAATGCCAACTATTTCCACACTTACTACTTTGGTAACTTACACACCGAGTGGCACTGAGCAATGGATAACTAGGATTGAAGAGAAGTTTACACCCGTGCTTGGCAAAACATTTGTGGACTTAGAGTCAGCAATGTTGTTCTATAAAATTTATGCTATTGCTTGTGGGTTTGAAGCAAGGAAGTCTTCAACTAAGAGGTTTAAAGATGGTACTATTCGAACAAAATGCATGGTTTGTCATCGTCAAGGTCTTAATAACAGGAAAAATCGTCCTCCCAAAGCTGATGCAAAAACAACAACTGTTGAAACTGGTGACAAAACAAAAGCTGGTGCAATAAGTGCAAATAGAAAAACAAAAACAGCTAAAACCAATACGAAAAAGGGTAGAGTTGCAGGTGCAGGTGAACTGAGAGTTCCAATAAGCAAAGTGGTACAAGAATAACTAAAATTAAAAGGTGGGGTTGTGAAGCAATGATAAAATTCATGTACCATGAAAAGATGTACAAGATTGAACAATTCCGTGAGGGTCACAATCACCCAGTGACGCCTGTCAAAAATAGGGAATTTGAGAAACTTGCTCTTAATAAAAATCAACTGAACGAATATCATAAGCAATTGATTATACAAAATTCGAGATTGAATGTCGGGGCTAGTTTAACATACAAATTATGCAAGGAACAAGTACAGGATTTCGAAAATGTTGGAGCTACCCTTACGCAGTTCAAGAATTTCCAAAGGGAAGTAAAGTGTCTACTTAGTGGCAAGGATGGACATATGTTCATCTCTCGTTTAGAAACCCTCCGAGAAACAAAAGGGTTGGTATTTTCATATGAAATAGATGCTGACAGTGCCTTGACAAGAATTTTTTGGACAAATGCGGATTCCATCAGATGTTACGCATTGTTTGGTGATGCTATTTCATTCGATCCAACTTATGGAACGAACAAATATAACATGAAATTTGCACCTTTCACTGGCATTGACAATCACAAAAAGTCAATAACATTTGGATGCGTGCTTTTAGATCATGAAGACGATGACTCGTTTATTTGGGCATTTGAGCAGTTCCTGAAGGCAATGGGTGGCAAAGAACCCAATTACATCATCACTGACCAAGATGCCGGAATAATAAATGCAGTTTCAGGTGTGTTTGGAATATCTTACTTTTGTGAAACTGGTTATTTATTTGGTGAATCTTGAAGTTTATTTTGTGAATCATAGAGCATGTTTTGTGAAAGTTAGATCTTGATTTGTAAAACACAAAGCTAATATTCTTAAACTTGGTCATAACTTGTTGAAATTGCCTATTTTGTTATTTCTCTTATCTTGTGAATCTGAGACCTTGTTTTGTGAATCTCAGACCTTATCTTGAGAATCTCAGACCTTATCTTGTCAATCTCAGACCTTATCTCGTGAATCTCAGACCTTGTTATGTGAAACTTGGTCGTGGTTTAAAATCATCTATTTTACTCTTAATTTTGTGAATCTCAAACCTTATCTTGTGAATCTCAGACCTTGTTCAGTGAATCTTTGGGCTTCTTATGTGAAACTTGGTCGTGGTTTAAAATCATCTATCAGTCTCTTAATTTTCTGAATCTCATACCTTATCTTGTGAATGTCAGACCTTGTTTAGTAAATCTTAGGGCTTGTTATGTGAAACTTGGTCGTGGTTTAAAATCATCTATTTTCCTCTTAATTTTGTGAATCTCAGACGTTATGTTGTGAATCTCAGACCTTGTTCAGTGAATCTCAGGGCTTGTTCTGTGAAACTTGGCCGTGGTTTAAAATCATCTATTTTGCTCTTAATTTTGTGAATCTCAGACCTTATCTTGTGAATCTCAGATTTTGTTCAGTGAATCTTTGGGCTTGTTATATGACACACAAAGCTAATATTCTTAAACTTGGTCATAAGTTGTTGAAATTGGCTATATTGTTATTTATCTTATCTTGTGAATCTGAGGCCTTGTTTTGTGAATGTTAGAGCTTGATTTGTGACAAAAGATCTCTGACAATAGATAATGTGGATTTTGTGACTTGCAGCCGTGTTCAAAAAAGCAAGACATCGCTTTTGCATGTGGCACATTATGAAGAAAGTAACAGACAAGGTTGGGAGCACAATTTGCAAAGAGACTGATTTCTTAAGTCGTCTGAACAATGTTGTCTGGAGCGAGGACTTGGAGCCTAAGGAATTTGAAGAGAATTGGGCTAAAGTCATTAGCGACTTTTCGTTAGATACCCGCTTATTTCAGGAATGTGCCGATGGGCAACATTTTAAAAACCACATAAAGATCAGAGAGTTCGAGTAGCTTCTTCAAGAGATTTGAAAATAAATATGGGACTCTTGTAGAATTTTGGATGAGATTTGAGAGTGCCATGGACCAACAAAGGCACAATCTAAAGCTTCTTGAAGCACAGAGCCATAACTCAATGCCTGAAACCCTACTCGGGTCAAACTGGGAGGCCCATGCAGTGAAGGTCTATACACATTAAGTGTTTTTTGATTTCCAAGAGGAGGTTAAATTTTGGGTAAATGCGCGTAGTGTTTGTGGATACACCCCACCAGATCCAGTAACTAACTTTGAAGTTTCAATTGTTGAGGACGCGAACAAGCGAAAGAAATATGCAGTTGAGTACAATCGGAGAACAATGGATGTCCGTTGTGCATGTAAATTATTTGAAAGGAAAGGTATCTTATGCAACCACATCATTTGGATTTGCTCGGGAAAGTTTAAGGAAATTCCTGAGAAATACATTTTGCATAGGTGGAGTAAGAATGCACTCAGAAACCCTGTTTATGATTTGAATGGAAATCTACTGGAAAACAATGATCTTACTGGTAATAGTAAGTTTGGAATGTCTCGGGTGTGGTCTGAGATTTACGCAAGTGTTGGTATGCTCAAAAGAAAAGAAGAAGAGTCACATATGAGAGAGTTTGCCAAGCTAATAAAAGAATTCCGAGAGAAGTTGGAGCCAAAGCCAAAGCCTTTGACAAAAGAACAAGAATTGGAGGCCCTTCTCAACTGCAAGGCTCCAAAAGAAATCAAGATCTTACCACCTAAAGTCTCTAGAAACAAAGGTAGTGGTAAAAGGATGGTGAGCAGCAAAAATAAGGCAATTAAGAAGGCAAAAAAACCAAAATGGTTGTGTGCTAAATGTAAACGCATGTCACACCACGATAAAAGAAATTGTCCAAATGAGTTTGCAGAGCATCCTCCTGAGAATCAAGTATGTATAATTCTACTCTTGTGTTTCCATTTTAGTGTTGCTTGAAAACGCAGCTACTATTGTCTACTAATTCTTTTTTTTTTAGAAAAAAAAGTATCTAATAAAGGTTTGATTCTTCACATAGGGAGACACATCGGAAGAAGAGGACGGAGAGGAAGAGGTCGAGAATGAAGAATGATGTAATCAAGCGTTTTTATCTTGTGAATAGGAATAAGAGGAAGAGGAGGAAGAGGAAGAAGAGGAAGACCTTGTTCAGTGAATCTTGTGAATCTCAGACCTTGTTCTGTGAATTTTAGGGCTTGTTCTGTGAAACTTGGTCGTGTTTAAAATCATCTATTTTGCTCTTAATTTTGTAAATCTCAGACCTTATCTTGTGAATCTCAGACCTTGTTCAGTGAATCTTAGGGCTTGTTCTGTGAAACTTGGTCGTGGTTTAAAATAATCTATTTTGCTCTTAACTTTGTGAATCTAAGACCTTATCTTGTGAATGTCAGACCTTATATTGTGAATCTTACGGCTTGTTCTGTGTAACTTGGTCGTGGTTTAAAATAATCTATTTTGCTCTTAACTTTTTGAATCTCAGACCTTATCTTGTGAATGTCAGACCTTTTGCTCAACTCAGTGACAATGTCAATGTCAAACTTGGTCGTCATTTAAAATCATCTACTTTACAACTCAAATATCTTTACAAGAGTTGATGAAGGCAACAATCTTTACAACTATCAAATATCTTTACAAGAGTTGAAATATCTTTACAAATAAATTAGCTCAAATTAGCTACATAAGTCACATAAGTGACCCTGAAAAATTATTACGACTTTACAACTATCAGATATCTTTACAAGAGTTGATGAAGGCAACAATATTTACAAGAGCCTCGACCCACTTTTGCATATTATGACTTCACGGACAATTGTCTTCTTTAATTAAACACCTATACAACCAAAAACAAGTACAATGGACTTATTTACGAAATATTCGCCAAAGTTATGAAGAAATGAACTTCACATCATTTTTAAGACAGTGAAGTGTACCTTTATAGTATTTTTATCCCATCTAAGTAGTTCAAAGATGATCGATTTTCGATATTGTGCCAATTTCTGCCAAGAGCGACATATATTAATGAACTATATAGACAACGAACCTATCTTTATTTGGTGAATATCAAACCTTGTTTTGTGATTCTCAAACCTTGTTCAGTGAATCTCAGAGCTTGTTCAGCGAATCTCAGACCTTGATGATTTTAAACCACTTATAATGACCAAGTTCCACAAAAAAAAGCTCTGAAGATTCATTGAACAATGTCTGAGATTTAGAAGATAAACCTTTATTTTCGTATACTAATGAACTTACCTCAAAATATTCACCTTTGGTCCATAAACTATGATCGTCCAAGGCACTCAACCACTTCAACATAAAAACTCCACAATCATAACTGGACAAAAAAAAAACAGTAAATGGTTTAAAATCAACAAGCTCAAAATAATAACTATTGATCTGTTAACAAAAGGAAAAAGATACATGCTTACGTACCTTGTTGTGTGTTGAGGGACTTTGAGATTGACAAATTCGTTTGTGTGCATGAACTCCAAAGAATTATATGACCCTCCCAAAATAGCTGAAACATGATGTACCTGAAAAAGAAAAGGCAATAACAAGATCAAAATATATTTTGGAGTATACTTTTAAAAGAAAAGGCAAAAATAATATTTTGGAAAAAAAAAATCATACAATCTCTTTGGCATGCTTGTTGTCAGGATCCACATTAACAGCCACGCATGAGTCAAGGATGAAATTTTTTGCCTGCTTTATATCACAGACACAAGCACACCAATGCATCGGCTCCGTGTTACTATGCAAAGGGATAAAAACCTGAGATAGTAAATGTCCAGGATTCACAAAATAAGGTCAAGGATTCACAAAATAAGGTCAAGGATTCACAAAATAAGGTCAAGGATTTACAAAACAAGGTCAAGGATTCACAAAACAAGGTCAAGGACTCACAAAACAGGTTCACAAACTAAGGTCAAGGAGTTCACAAAAATAAGGTCCAGGATTCACAAAACAAGGTCCAGGATTCACGAATTAAGTTCCAGGATTCACAAATAAGTTCACAAAAATAATCTCCAAGATTCACAAAATAAGGTCCAGTATTAACGAAATAAGGTCCAGGATTCACAAAACAAGTTCACAAAACAAGGTCCAGGATTCACGAAATAAGGTCCAGGATTCACAAATAAGTTCACAAAATAAGGTCCAGGATTCACAAAACAAGTTCCAAGATTCACGAAATAAGGTCCAGGATTCACAAAATAAGCTCTAAGATTCACAATACAAGTTCAAAAAATAAGCTCCAAGATTCACAAAATAAGGTCCAGGATTCACAAAATAAGGTCTACGATTCACAAAATAAGGACCAGGATTCACAAAATAAGGTCAAGGATTCACAAAATAAGGTCCATGATTCACAAAATAAGTTCAGAAAATAAGGACCAGGATTCACAAAATAAGGTCAAGGATTCACAAAATAAGGTCTAGAATTCACAAAATAAGTTCACATAATAAGGTCCAGGATTCACAAAACAAGTTCCAGGATTCACGAAATAAGGTCCAGGATTCACAAATAAGTACCAGGATTCACAAATATTTGACCTTGTCGATATGGCTACCACCACTTGGAGTGTAACTGTCCTTTATGTGCGCACCCCAAATTTCGGGGTTGTTTTCTCGATGAAGACTCTACAAGTCACAAGAAGGCAATTTTAGAAACAAACCAACTTTAACAACGCAAAATACTTGAATAACAACATATAAAGGATTTGAGACTGACAAATATTGTTGTTGGCAAGTAGAGTAAATTTCTTCTACTGAATGTGCACTTAATGCCAAATATATCAATGACCTACAAAATTAAATTTGTTAGGATCACATACACATCGAAAACATGGGGAGGAAAAGGAAAATAATACTCAGGGATTACTTACCTCATCCAAAATAAAGCCTGTCGGTCCAAGGCTATGCAAAGCTTCTCTTGTGACATCCATCCACGGAGTGGACACCATAACACCACTTCATTATTGATAAAATTCAATTAGTAGATATATTTATTACAATAAAAAAAAATCAAAAAATCAAAGCAAAAATATGACATTACTGTTTAGCTTTCTTTGATTTCTTTCGAACAAAATTCAGTAATTCATTGTCAGTGTATCAAGGCCATTCTAGTGCATCATTTTGTACTATTTCTATGGATAAGTTCTCTTGATTACACGCCCTCAACTCCTTACTGGCAGATGGTGAAGAAGGAGGATCATTGTTCCCTACCACAGGAGGAGGAGGAGGAGTAGAAGGAGTAGCTAGAACAGTCACAGTGGCGTGAGTGGGCTCATTGACGAAAGAGACATCATCAATAGCACTGGAACTTGTTTTCATATCTCTTTCACTTGTTATCCTCCTATTGTACTCAACCCACCGTTCTTGATTATGATGATCATCTGCTACCACTGTGGGCTCAGAATGGTCAGGTTGTTCATCATTGACGGGGGAGGCATCATCACTGACGGGGGGAACTCATCAGTAGCAGTATTATGAGAGGGCGATAAAAGATGATCAGGTTGTTCATCAGCTTGAATACAAGATGTTGAAGGTTCACCAAGTGGTATGATTTGGCATTCTGGTTTTGGTGGTGAACGACGTGACTGTATTGGTTGCAAAGTTTCACCCATCACGTCCAATGCCTCCAACAATTCAGCTAGATTATCCCCACTATTACCCTCCACACTCTCATGTTCATTACCCTCCTCATTATTGTCTTCTTGAGATACCCTAAAACCATCTGCAATACCATCTACAGCTGCAACTAGTTTAGAAACTGTTGCTGAGGAAGGTAGTTTGCTCAGAGCTTGTCTAGCAAGGGATTTGTACTCCATGAAAGCTTGAGCCATGACCTTTGCGGAAACTGCAAGTTTATTAACAAACTCAGTAGTACTGCCTGAATTATTAGGTAGAAGAGGATCAACATTAGCGGAAAGCGCAAGTTTATTAATAAACTCAGTAGGAGGATCAGAAGGTTCTTCATCTTCAGAATGTTGTTGTTCACTTGTTCGCTTTGAAGACTGCCTAAACTCAATAGTAGGCAAAGGTGCGCTCGGTGGCTTTGAAGACTCCCTAATTTCAATAGTAGGCAAAAGTGCATATGCCTTATGCTGAGTGATGACCAGTGGAGGCTCATTAGAACCCTTGCCGAAAGTTTTATTGACCGATTTTTTGTCATTCACTTCCAGCTTAATTCTCTGGGATATAGCTTCTTTATTCCAAGTTGAGAGCGTTGGAAACTGCCGGGTAACAAGGCGTGCTTTGAAGACACATCTGTCTAGATAAATAAAAACCAAGACCATAATAGGTCCACCAAACCAATTTTCTTTCAGCTTTTTGGTCTTCCACTCCTCCATTTGCCAAGACTCAACCTGGTCAGCCAATTTACGTTTGATAAAATTGCACCAGTTGAATTCGGAGATCAACTCAGTGTTTAACAAACTTTTAAGAAGTCTCGAACTTGCCTTATTGCCTACAACACCGCCTAAAAGAGCATTGAAGATACAAATGATTAAAGTGCGTTTGAAATCATCTCCACCATCTCTTTGTGTAGAGAGCTTTTCCATAATGTGTTTGAGCTCAATGAAACTACCTTTGTATTGACTTCTGAACTCCTCCAAAAGAGACACATAAGAAGGGCACTTATCTCTAATTTTTGCTTCTTCGACAATGTTTGGACCCATTGGCAATCCCATGCACAGATGGATATCTTCCTCTAAAACAAGGAGTTTCCCATCACACAACGATCCTGTACAGGGTTCATAATTTGAAACTAGCCAGTACGCCAAGTCACCCGGAACAACATTTGTTTTAAGATGCAATAGAGAACCAAATCCCATTTCTTATATAGCTTCAATCTGCTTATCTGATGGTGGATTCTCTTTATTGTTGAGAAAGTGGTAAATCCCAGCAGGAGACATCCGAGTCCTCAACACACGCCATCTGTCTTTGTAAATTCTTGTCTTTTTTGTAGGTGGCTTAAAGAGTGGTTCATAGAGCTTGATGAGTCGCTTGGTAGAATCGGCACTGGTTGAAGCAGTCGCTTCATTTTAGATGGCTTCCTATTATGCACCAAGTAAGGCAAAATAACATCAGAACTAAAATCCAAAATGTAAACATTTTAAGTAAGTTTGACAACAGAGAAGGTGATTTCATGCACTTATTAACAAGTATAACAATATTATCATCTAGTTTCACAAAACAGGGTCTGAGATTCACACAATTAGGTCCTAGATTCACGCAACTAGGTCCTAGATTCACGAAATGCAAATGAGATGTAGCTAGTGACAAACTTAACCAACAATACATTTAAAAACTGGCAATAAATAAGGATAAGATAATGAAAACAGATAAGGTGATTTCATGCACTTGTTAACAAGTATAACAATATTATCTTCCAATTTCACAAAACAGGGTCTGAGATTCACACAATTAGGTCCTAGATTCACACAACTAGATCCTAGATTCACGAAATGCAAATGAGATGTAGCTAACAAAAACTGGCAAAAACCCTAAACCCTAAACCCTCAGTAACAAAAACATTTAAAAACTGGCAAAGAACATGCATCCAAAGAACGATAAATTAATCACAAAACCATAAGAAAAAGAATTGAAATATACTAAAAAAAACCTAAACCCTCACTAACAAAAACTGGCAAAAACCCTAAACCCTCAATAACAAAAACCTGCATAATAAAAACAATAATTTGACGAATTAAAGAAGTTGATTGAAAATTATGGTGAAAAATACGAAACAAAAGGAGGATGAATCGAAACTTGAGAAAGTAGATAGAAAATTACCTAATTTGCGGATGATAGCGAAGAAAAGCTAATGGCAGACGAAAAGCTCAATGATAATGGCGGATAATGGCGAAGACGAGCAGTTACTGAATATGGAAGTTGAAGAGAGAGCAGTTAGTGAATATGGAAGAGAGAGCGGTTAGTGAAATTTGAAATTGCGAAATTGCGAAATTGAGACCACGTGGATCTTTACTTAAGAATACATGAAACTGGAGCATGAAATTGTGAAACTGGTGCATGAAAATTGTGAAACTAAGTCTTGAATAGTTGATCTTCACTTAAGATGTTTGTTTCACTCAATGTTATGAATCCTGGAACTTATCTTGTGAAACTGGAACATAAAATTATGAAACCAAAATATGAAATGAACAAAATTTAGGGAATTTAGATGTATTAAGTATTTTTGTGATTTTGATTTTGATCAAAATTTAGTCGATGTCATCGTTCCCAAATTTAGCCTCAATCCAACATCGTTCCCCAATGAAATAAAGCCTTTAGTTGATGACATTAAACACGTAATTGTACATAATACAGAAAAAGATGCGAATCAAATGAGAAGGCGGCTTGCATTAAACATCTGTCTCTCAATAAAAAACCGTCATACGAAGTACACCCGTCTCATCTTATGGTCAAATCCAAGTTTCACAATTACTTATAGCATTACATTCTCGACTACTAAATACATTCCCAACTACTCAAATACAAGACTACAGACTAATCAATTCATGGTACCATTACAAACAAACAACGTCATATGGCCGAATTTCACCATTTTGAATACTGAGTACATCAACACAAGATAGATATGGCAGGCCTGCTGAAGCACGGGATGTTCGCCAGTGAACACATATCCATCGAAGAAAGATCATTTGCTTGCGAAAGACTGTCATGTCATCAATGAAACAACTATATCATGAAAAACAAGTAACAATTAACAGATGTTCACCAAAGCTATGACGAAATGAAGTTTGCATTAATTTTAAGTCAAACAAGTGTACCGTTTTTGTATTTTTATCCCATTTAAGAAGTTCCAATATTATCTTCTTTCGATAGTCCGGCAATTTCTGCTAAAGAGATTTTCATACAGTATAGTATATATTTAATATGTAGCAATGGCAAGGTAGGAGGCAAAACCCGTAAATCTATACCTCAAAATATTCACTGCTGGTCCATAAACTTTGATTGTCCAACGCATCAACCATTTCAAAGACAAACACTCCACAATCAAAACTACAAATAAATAAACATTTATGAGTAAAAGAAACATCTCAAGTGAACATCAACTATTCAACCATTCATTTCAGCAAATATGGGATTGGGTACATAATTTTGGTCAGAGAGGGACCATTCAAACTTGTACAATATATCTCATAATATAGCCTAAAAAACGAAGATACATGGTTACATACCATGTTTTTAGTTGAGGGACTTGAAGGTTTTCCATTGGGTTCATGTACATCAACCGCAAAGGTTCAAATGGAGATGAACCACCAAAAAGAACAGATGAAACTTGGTACAACTAGAACATGAAAAAGCCAATAGAACATAAAAATATGACAGGGTATTAGAAATCTATATCTCATTATACAACATATTCATATATGTTTTAATTAATTTAGTCATAAAATTAATTACTAATCTTATGCATGCAAACATAAATAAGAAGAGATAAGAAAATAAATTTCTCACCATTTAAATTTCGGTCAAATGGGCACCAACAAGATCTCCTTCTTGTTAGTTCTTGAGCATTCCAAATAATGGATGAACAAAGATTCAAGTATAGAATCTCTCCCAAAAGCATATACCCAAGATAACCTCTTAATAAAATTAATATTATCAATACTAGAACAATATTAATTTAAATAAAATTTACCCAAAAATTATTTTTGCTCTCTTAATTTTCGGTTAAGAGGAAGAGAAAAGGGGAAGTAATTTTTGTCTCTCTAAAAACTCTATATTTTTAGATGTTGTGTTAGAATGAATAATGAACACACTAGCTTTTGCATGTAGTGTGTAAGTGAAATAATAAGCAAAAATATTTTGCTCTTTTCTTTAGGGAAAACCGAAAATGGGAGAGGAGATGACCCAATGCATGCTCACCTTTTCTTCCCAAGAGAAAGCTATGCATGCAAGGCTATATGTAGGCATTATCATTATGTTTTCCACTTATAAACAATTAACATAATTTTATCCTAAATACTCCCTCCATTTCGGTACACCAACATAAAATGGATGAGTCCATTTTATTTGTGATTTTGTCAATATGTCACATGTGACACATTTCGTGGCATCTCATTTATAAAATGTATTTTTAACCATTAAAAATCAACATATTAATAAAATATGTCACTTATAAAAATAACATAGTAATTCACAATTACTTGTACCAAAAATTGTTTTCCAATTTATAAATCACAACATCTTGTATTTATAATAAATTATTCATTTCGTTTCAATTGTTTCTGTAAACAATAATTTTATCTAAGTAATAAAACAATTCGATTACTTAGACCGTATCTTATTTAATCAAATTACAATGAGACACGTAAATATTACTTCGAAAATTGTCCGTCAATTTTAAGTAATTTAATTAACCCGTATCGTTATACGATCAATTAAATATTCAATTAAGAGTGTTACCCTTTAGGTATGACCTAAGGGGATCAACTGATCACCACCGTCGCACGACAGTAATGTCAAACTCTAGTCAGCCAATCATTACCGATATGCGTGGACCAGTTGACAGTAAAATATTACTTCCCAAATGTAATCTTTAAAATGAGACTTAAACATGTGATCATCATGATCGACAGTTGTTATCGCATTATTGTCGGAGGACATATATTCCAACAATCTCCCACTTGTCCTCGACAAGTGTGCGTCA
This sequence comes from Silene latifolia, assembly GCF_048544455.1. Taxonomy (NCBI): domain Eukaryota; kingdom Viridiplantae; phylum Streptophyta; class Magnoliopsida; order Caryophyllales; family Caryophyllaceae; genus Silene; species Silene latifolia. Next base: position 269,099,749 of record NC_133538.1, read on the forward strand.
CCAATTCTCTTGTCCTATTACTATCTCCCACTCAATGCAAGGTGTGTTTCAGGTCGTACTTGCAAGTGATCATATCGAGAGTGGTTTCCTCGATCTGGAGAATAACTGATTGACCGGATTTATCTACCATAGATATCTTCCGAGTGTGGCCACGCATTTCCAGTTCATTACTCCTCGAGTGACCCTGAGATATTGTTTTAACCCTGACAAAGGGGTGGAAAATTCCTATCGCACTTATTCCCTTCGACTAGCCACAGCCATCATAACTCAAAATATGCCCATTTGACCCCATTTACGAAGGTCGTAGTAACACAAATCAAAGTTAATCTGAAACTGTGCCACCTTAGGCGAACAGTCTTTAGTCAAAAGAATCATCTCATTAGAATACTATAGTAGCTCTCGCCACGACCAGGCTATATAAATTTGCCAGAACTCTATAAGCAGTCATAAGGCCCGACAAGGTGTTCCTAACAATCTGCCTATGTAATCGACTAGTCATCTCACATTACTCTATGGCACTTGAACTTGCCATCAATCGCATCACACTCTAGTCACTTCGAGACGTCACCTCATATAAGTGACTATGGGCGAATACAATGCTAATCCGTGTTCACTTTAACGGGGTTCAATGTTGTCTCTACAACCCGTTTGGATGTAACAAAGAATAAAAGGAGTTTTTTAAAGTAAAAACTCAAACGACAAATGCGATTATCACATATGAATAGTCAATGCCTGATTAATATTTCATGTTCTATAATCTAATTTGATCTTGTATGTATTTGTTCATTTCAATTCAATTGAAATGACATGACACATCATGTTTAGCCTATGAGAAGGCTTTGGTTAGTAGGTTTTATCAACTTCTTGTACCTTACTTAACCTTACTACATACTCGTTTTCCTTTGTAATGTATACATTTGCATCACAAAACTTTCTGAGTACGTGTCGAGATCCAATCAAGACATAGGCCTTTTAGCCTAAGAATAGCTCCCACTGTTTTCACAGTGTGCGGGACTCATCCTCTTGCACATCTCATGATTGCAAGTGTACTCAATTTCCGTTATAAATATTTCTCATTGTTCTTTATTGCCTAGAACGATTCTAGAAAATCTATTTCTTAAATAACATAGCCACAATGGTATCTTAACCATCCTAATGTGTTTTGATTATGGTTTTGTCGGAAAGCATGCGCAATCTCAATTGCCAATTGTCATTTGTGTAACACCCTTACACAAAAATTGCATCATAAACACTTTGCTTTACTTCCTTAATGCTTCTGCAAGCACTTAAGGGTAATCTTTATGGCTTACTTGGTAAAGATTACTTAAATTCGATTTTAAAACAATTCATCATACTCAAAGCACATGAAGTGTTATACATCATTACTTATTTAATTGATCCGGCAGCGGAAGCAGATGGAATCAATCAAATATGTTCAACTCAATTGAACTAGTCATGAATCTTATCAACACATAAGACTTCTTATTTGACACTAATATCATGTGGATTTATTTCCATAAATCTGGATATTAAAGATGTATTATATTTCTCCAAAGTCTTAAATCATTCGCAATGATCAAAATGTCATCCACATATAAGACTATTAAAATTTCCGTAACTCCCACTAAACTTCATGTATAAACACAACTTCTCGACTTATCGAGAAAAGTTTTATAACATGATCAAAACATTGATTCCAACTCATTGATGTCCTACTTAAGATTATCTCTTAAGTTTCACATTATCTTAGGATTGCAAGAATCTACAAAACTCAAGACATGTATTGAATACATTCCTTCTAATTGAATAAGTGGGTTTTAGATTCACTTGCTGTATGTGTATCCTCATAATGAAACACAATCCCTAAGAAGATCCAAATAGACTTAAACATTTCAACTAGTGCAAAACCCTTTGCTACCAATCAAGCTTTGAAATCTCTCTTTATTAGTGCAAAACTCTTTGTCACTAATCAAACCTTTAATTTCGGATTTTCATGGCTCTAAGCCTTGTATTGATTTGTGACTTATATACTCTTATGTAAGTCATATGTTCATTACTTTCTAGAAGTAATCAACTTGAATCAAACGATTTCTTTGTAAGTTGTAAGCTCTTTACTTTCTTAAAAGTAACATGAATTCATCATCTTTAACAATTGACGAAATTTAACCTCCTCGGTTTTGAAGAAACAACGTCTTACACAAAACGTCTCATGTAGCCAAGAAAGACCAGTTTCTTGTGACATAACATTCTTTGTGGCTCTTGAATAATTTCTCCCACTCTATCTTCTAGAAATAAACTTGTATTTATAGAAAGACAGCTTCACAAGCCGCAAACCCGTCGTACTCGTGATAATTGAAAGGGAAAAATGAGCATTTGTTTCTTGTGAAAACTTAAAAGCATGGTACTCTGCCATTTCATATCTCATATGTATCGTTTAGGTTTAGTGGAAAAAACAACTTAGACAAAATGATAAAATCCCCAAAAGGATCAAGTAACTCAAGGTAACTTGATTGAAGTCCAAACCATATCGAATAGCGTTTGATTTCTTATTCGATTCACACATTATTCCATAATGCATGCTAAGAGAGATTAACTTGTGATACTATATCACATTTCCTTTGGCTTATATCGAAGTCTTCACTTTGATAACCCCATCACGACTAAATAGTGATTTTTTGAACTCGATCTTTGAACTTCTTCAAAGATTTCTCTATTTACCTTATTAAGTGAACATATTAGCATCAACTTAAATTGTTGGTAAAATGATCAACCTATTATGGATCAATGATTTACAACCTCGATCTCCTTTTCAACCAAAAGGCACGAGACATCTTGCTTTGAATACAAGATACGCATATACCATAAGATCTAATGGTTTCAAGAGTACTCGATAACTCTTTGCGTTCATCATTCCAGAAACTAAGGTTTAATCTTGGGTTACCAATTTGAGTCTTGCATCATCTTCATGATATATCATTCTAGTTTGGTTTAGAATATAATCACCTTGATAATGAGCTAGCCATACATCAAATCGTGGTGTATAGGGTCACAAAAGTGAAACCTCTTTTGTATCTTAACAAGTATATATTCTTATTTAGAGTTTATGTACTTAATAGTCATAATTAAGTACAACTTTAAATCCAAAAACTAGATTGAGTACACAATTACTCTATCTCTCGACATTATTGTTGCTAGTCGTCATATTCTAATCATCTTATGTGTCGAATACAATGATGAAAACCTCCACTGGTTTCTAATATTGACGAAGTAGTACTAGCAAAATTTATGTTTAATCAAATAAACATTTAAAGAAGAAGGTCCCATTAGATGTCCCACAACTAACTTGTTGATTCTTCAATAACTTGGGGTAGTTTCCTTTCTAGTGTCCAACATTTAAGACAATGGAAACTTTATTGGTCGGAATTGATAGGTTTAGTATCGTCATTCTCAACAACTTTACTTTTAACATTACCTTGTATCAATTCCATTATAATCTTTACTTCTTGAACCTCGTCCTTTTCTTAACGGTTTAAGAGAATGCTCCCACTCATTTCAATGAGTCTTTACTTAGAGAAGGAAAGTTGAATCTTATGAAGACTACTCTTCAATTTAATCATTTTAATCTTAAAACTTTCATTGAAGTGGTTGCGTTATTTTGGTCAATTACGAATTCTGACAAAACTAATTACCAAAATAATTTATCGCTTCAAGGTACTTAATTTAATTAAGCATAGGAGAAACAATTCATTGTAAGTAGATATGTTAGTCAAGTATCAAAAACCTGTTTGATAATGAATAACTTTAATCTATACTCTTTACAAGAGATCCTTAGCATTTGAGGTTTTAGAAGCAAATTCATATTTGTCTTTAGTTACGATGTTTTAATGGAGATTTTGAAAAATCGAAATGATATCGTATATGAATTGTGGTAAATAAATAGAACAATATGATATCGGAATAATGAAAACAAAACATTCATCGTTATAATAATACTTGTAAATAACAAGTAAAGCATTTACATAGTGACCTCTACCCAACTATGATAAATGATTCCGAGATCCAAATTCATATTAACTTGGGCACGGGGTAGCCGATGAAACCCTTATCAATATAACTCGGTGGATTAACTCTTTAATCGATTCTATTTTTAGAACTCTCGGTCGATAAAATTACATTAACATTTATCTTTAGCCCAAAACACATCCGACAAGGGCACGGGGTAGCCGATGAAACCCTTATCAATTACTTTTGTTGAGTTCAACCCAAATTTCGAATAAATGTGTCCATGATCCAAACCCATATTAAATTGGGCACGGGGTAGCCGATGAAACCCTCATCAACATGAATTCGGTGGATAGACATTTATCACCCACTTCCCCTACGTAACAAGGTTTGTACCCCGGGGTGGCCGAGTGCACTCCCTCGCGAAATAGGTTTTCATGGTTTCTACTATTTGGTAAGGCTATGTCTCAATTGTTTATTTTAGCGAGAGGTCATGTCAATTTATTATCTATCACGTTTTAAGTGAACTAAAGCGGTGAACTACGATAATTGTAATTGACACGGTCGATAAACTCGATTAAAATGACAATGCATGTTTTAGTTATGGCGATTTAGTGATGCATGCAACATATAAATAAAATGAAAAGCATAAATTAAATCCTAGTATGGCCTTCTTGAATGACTCCGTCTTTATGGAACTCCGGAATAATTAAATTACAATACAAATTACATAATTTCCTATTATACATATGTAATTAAAATAAAAAGAATCTATTAAATTACAAGACGGTGATACGAGATCACAATAAATTACAACCGAATCGATATTCCCATACATTTCGGGTAATACCAATTAAAAACTAAGGCCATACTAAGTAAAATTACATAATTCAAAATTACATAAAATAAAATTATGACAATCATAAATAAAATGCAGCATTATAATATGTATGAACATGCCCAATTTTATGCTAAATCGCCTTTAAGGAGCCAATATCGTATACTAAATTTTTACAGTTTGCGTGATTCAACCTTTTAAAATCACAATAAATTACATAAAATCATATTTATGCACAAGTTAATTACCCTAACCATCTTAGGACTCAAAATTAGTCTCCACTAACAATTTGACTATAATTAACTTATATATTTCTTAATATTGTTCATAAAAGGACTTAAAATTACAAAATAAAGCCATAAACTTCAAATAAATCACAAAAATTTCAAATGAATTCAAAATTTGAAATTTAAACTCATGAACATTCTGAAAAAATACCATGACACTCATAATGTTCAAAATATTAAGTTAAAATTTTGAAATTTATCGGGAAAAAAACAATGTTGCGGTTTATCGGATTTATCAATTATAATCATGAAAACATGAGAAAAATTATATTCATCAAATTTTCAATTTTAGATCTGAAAAAGATAATAAAATGCAACATGTGACGTTTTTCCTTAGTCATGAAGTATGGTTTAGCAATTATTCACTAATTAAGTCACTATTTATGCTATTTTTCATCAAAAATTCATAAATCATGCATGAAGAATTCATTATAGCCTATTATTTTTCACACATCTTGTAAAATTGCATGTGACAACATTCTAAATTTCTATGACCAGATTCGAAATTTATCTCATATTAACCAATTTTTCATCTAAATCCGATTTTTATAATGAAAAATCCATATTTCGAGCATAAAAACTCAAAAAATTCTAAAACTTTCCAGATCATCTAAAAATAATATATGTGAAAACATATCCAAAACCCACTGGAAAATTCGAAGCTTAGCTAATTTTCTTCCAAAAATGACATTTTTATCATAAAAATCACATTTTAATGCCAATATTAAATAAAATGAACAATAAAAATCCATAAATTAACCAAAATATCCTAAATACATTTTAGGATCTGAAACTTTAACATGCATAAATTATTTTCGTGATATTTCATAATAACACAAATTTACAAGTTTTATATGTTAATCGTATAACTCGGAAAAACTATAACCGATTTGCATGCAAACAACCTTGTGCTCATGATACCGCTTATTAGAAATCTATATCTCATTATACAACATATTCATATATGTTTTAATTAATTTAGTCATAAAATTAATTACTAATCTTATGCATGCAAACTTAAATAAGAAGAGATAAGAAAATAAATTTCTCACCATTTAAATTTCGGTCAAATGGGCACCAACAAGATCTCCTTCTTGTTAGTTATTGAGCATTCCAAATAATGGATGAACAAAGATTCAAGTATAGAATCTCTCCCAAAAGCATATACCCAAGATAACCTCTTAATAAAATTAATATTATCAATACTAGAACAATATTAATTTAAATAAAATTGACCCAAAAATTATTTTTCTCTCTTAATTTTCGGTTAAGAGGAAGAGAAAAGAGGAAGTAATTTTTGTCTCTCTAAAAACTCTATATTTTTAGATGTTGTGTTAGAATGAATAATGAACACACTAGCTTTTGCATGTAGTGTGTAAGTGAAATAATAAGCAAAAATATTTTGCTCTTTTCTTTAGGGAAAACCGAAAATGGGAGAGGAGATGACCCAATGCATGCTCACCTTTTCTTCCCAAGAGAAAGCTATGCATGCAAGGCTATATGTAGGCATTATCATTATGTTTTCCACTTATAAATAATCAACATAATTTTATCCTAAATACTCCCTCCATTTCGGTACACCAACATAAAATGGATGAGTCCATTTTATTTGTGATTTTGTCAATATGTCACATGTGACACATTTCATGGCATCTCATTTATAAAATGTATTTTTAACCATTAAAAATCAACATATTAATAAAATATGTCAATTATAAAAATAACATAGTAATTCACAATTACTTGTACCAAAAATTGTTTTCCAATTTATAAATCACAACATCTTGTATTTATAATAAATTATTCATTCCGTTTCAATTGTTTCTGTAAACAATAATTTCATCTAAGTAATAAAACAATTCGATTACTTAGACCGTATCTTATTTAATCAAATTACAATGAGACACGTAAATATTATTTCAAAAATTGTCCGTCAATTTTAAGTAATTTAATTGACCCGTATCGTTATACGATCAATTAAATATTCAATTAAGAGTGTTAGCCTTTAGGTATGACCTAAGGGGATCAACTGATTACCACCATCGCACGACAGTAATGTCAAACTCTAGTCAGCCAATCATTACCGATATGTGTGGACCAGTTGACAGTAAAATATTACTTCCCAAATGTATTCTTTAAAATGAGACTTAAACATGTGATCATCATGATCGACAGTTGTGATCGCATTATTGTCAGAGGACATATATTCCAACACAGGGATATATTTTTAAGAAACTAAAGATAAATACTCCAAAATTTTTTGGGAAAAAATCATACAATCTCGTGGGCTGTGTGGTTATCAGGATCCGCATGTATATCGGTGTTCGAGTCGAGGATGAAATTTTTTTTTTTTTGCTTTAAATCGCAAATGCAAGCCCACCAATGGCGACACTTATCGTTAAACATAGGGATAAAAACCCGCAATAGACAAACCAATTAACAATACACCTGAACGAAAATAAATAAAAAATAAAATAAATAGTAGAAGAGGGATCTTTCACCTTTTGGATATTGCTCCCATCAAATGGAATGTAATCAGGCTTCATGTATTGACCCCAAATAGCTGGGTTGCGTTCTTCATGAACGGTCTGCATGTGACAAAAGTAGGACCATTTTAATAAACCAGAGAGGAACAACATTAAGAAAGCAAATACTTTAATATCAACATCTAAAGGATTTGAAACTCACATATACTGTGGTTGGCAAGTAGAGGAGATCTGATCTACCGAGTGTGGACTTCACTCCAAACATATCAATCACCTACAAAATCAAATTTAACAAAACATAGGCAAAGGATTCACAATATAAGTTCCAACATTCACAAAATAAGGTCCAGAATTCACAAAATAAGGTCCAAGATTCACAAAACAAGTTCCAGGATTCACAAAATAAGTTCCAAGATTCACAAAACAAGTTCCAGGATTCACAAAATAAGTTCTAGGATTCACAAAACAAGTTCTAGGATTCACAAAAAAAAGTAAAATGAAACATGAAAAGAAAAAGGAAAGGAAAATGATACTGACCTGATCCATAACAAATCCATGTGGTCCAAGGGTCTGTAAAGCCTGTCTTGTGACTTTCATCCATGGAGTGCACACCATAGCGTCACTTAAATAATGAGGAAATGCAATTAGTCAATATCTCTCACAATATAACTTTTATATTGTAAAATCAAATCAAAATCATATAACTTTTATATTTTAAAATCAAAGCAAAATCATTACAATTTAGTTTGTGCCGATTTTGATCTGTATACATAATCCAACAATTGCTGGTCACTGTAAGGAAGTGGTCGAGAGCCACTGCCACAATACGAGCATATAAACATTATTTAATCAACTAAAGTACTAAAGGCTTTGTAAGAAAAATAAGATAATATTAAAAGAAGAAGGTTCTTACAGCGGTACACGACTCCATTCTAGTGCATCTTTTTTCACTCTATCTCTTAATACGTTCTTACCACATGTAATAATCTGATAGCACACCCTCAGTGCAAAACGCTTCACCTGAACTTCCTATAAATGGAAAAAGGGGAATAATAATGTGTTGCAAACTTATAAAAATTTATATTTATCAATGTATAAATAGAGTTGAAAAAGTAATCTTACAGTATATATGGTTATTGGACAATCACTTTTGTTTCCTTTGTAATTGTCCAATATGTTCAATAAATAGATGCCATTATCTATTTCATCAGAAGTTAAGTTTGATTTTGGGACAAACACTTCGGGCGTCCACATAATACTTCTCAGTGCTGGCACCTTTGGTTTAAGAAGCCGGATGAGCTTTTCTTTCTGTATGTACAAAAGAGAAATCAGTCTTTCTTAGCACAGGTATAAACAAAGGAAAATCATCTACTCAGACCTTGTTCAGTGAATCTTAGGGCTTGTTCTGTGAAACTTGGTCGTGGTTTAAAATCATCTATTTTGCTCTTAATTTTATGAATCTCAGACCTTATCTTGTGAATCTCAGACCTTGTACAGTGAATCTTAGGGCTTGTTCTGTGAAACTTGAAGGTGGTTTAAAATCATCTATTTTGATCTTAATTTTATGAATCTCAGACCTTATCTTGTGAATCTCAGGCCTTGTTCAGTGAATTTTAGGGCTTGTTCTGTGAAAATTTGGTCGTGGTTTAAAATCATCTACTTTGCTCATAATTTTGTGAATCTCAGACCTTATCTTGTGAATCTCAGGCCTTGTTCAATGAATCTTAAGGCTTGTTATGTGAAACTTGGTCGTAGTTTAAAAACATCTATTTTGGTCTTAATTTTGTGAATCTCACACCTTATCTTCTGAATCTCAGACCGTGTTCAGTGAATCGTAGGGCTTGTTTTTGTGAAACTTGGTCAACATAAGTAGTTAAAGTGATAAGATTCACAAACCTTAAGTGTAGGCTTCACAAAATAAAGTCATACATTCACAAAGTCATTTCCTAATAGAATCACAATAACACACATTTTCCTAAGCAAAATGGAAACAATAGATGTACCAAAGGTTGAATAAAACAAGAATAATCAACAGATCTGCCTTTCATAGGATGGATGATTTGCACTTTGCTACTTTTAGTTCTGAGGTCGATACAAATCAAGAAAGGTGGGCAGGAGGCGGAGACTATTAGAGCGCAAACCTGAAAAAGGACAAAAAGTAAGCTGAATTAAAAAGACAAAAATGCAGTGAATAAAAAAGACAAAAATGAACTTAAGTTGAAATATAAGCAGACCAAAATCCAAGACTTACTAGTTGAACTGCAGAAACATCAACATTGGAGAGACACTGGGAACAAAAAAATAAGATCAGTATGAGTAACGATTAGAAGTGAACATCATGTAAAATAGACTCAGAGAATTGGATAAAGTACAGGGTAATAAGACTAACACTTTCATTTCTATACGGCACAAATAAACGAGAAGGGGAAGTTGTTGGATCTTGTGTCCTCCACAAATTAGTGTGATAACATTTGTAGATCTCTTACAGGTTCACAAGAGTATACTTCGTATATTTAATCAGTTGATTAACGTTTACCTAATAACGGTTGGCTTGCTAGAAAGTTTGACGTTATTATCATACAGATGGCGGTGATCAACTGGTCCCTAAAGGTCACACCTATAGGATGTGTTTGAGAAATGTGGTTATAGAAATATAATCATATTGATGCCCAAAATGACTAAATAGTTAGTCAATGTGTTGATGAGATAATTATTTAATGAAAATTAAATAATATTAGTTGAGACAATTAATTAATCAATTCGTAAATTAAATATAATAAGTTATATTTAATTAAATGTATATAATGTTAGCTTGGACGAATTAATCTGTTAATTCGTAATTAAATATAATCAGTTATATTTAATATCAACAAGATGAATGTGTCATAGTGGTAATAGTGAGGGTACACAAACCAAGAGGTCTTGGGTTCGATCCTCACTAGATGACAATTCAACACATATTATATATTTTTGGAAAGACCAAAAATAAGGAGGAGATACTCCTTATTTCGGTCAGTTTGGCCAAAAATTAGGAAGGATTTTTCTTTCCTAATTGACTCCAAGTTTCAGTCTGTATAAAAAGAAAGGGAGAGAATTATTTCTACCCTAATGCTTTTTCTTGACCTTGACTCCTCTCTCTCATCAGAAAAAACACAAAAACAACTAAATTTTACAGAAAATTTTAGATCGATTTCTAGCATAATCAAGGGGCATATCTCATATCGTCTTGGGTGCAACTAATAGGCGAATATCAATTTTGATATTGTTCTTAGGCCAATTTTGCTAGGACCGAAGGTTAATTCTAAATCCTTTATACTTTGTTTATGTATTTTGTTTATGACCATTGATCATCATTGTTAAATTTGTTATAATCCCTCTAGTTTAAGGGAAGTATACAGATAATTTCCCACAAGTGGGATCAGAGCACTAGGCCACGTTTTTAAATCTTGATGATTTTCATAAATTTGTATGTGAACAATGAGGATTTTCGAAATATTTTAGGGTTTCGAATTTTTTTTGGTTCGGCAAATTTTTTTTGTGCCGAATTTGTTTTTTTTTCTGCCGTTTTTTTCTTTTAGTTTGATGATATTTTTCCATTATATTTTTCATATTATAGTTTATAATCAGTTAAAATTATCATATGAAGAATTGGTAGTTTTTGATTTAATGCAGATTAAATTAAAATTAAATGGAATCGTCATGTTTATGATGAAAAGATTGTTTTTGCTATATAGTTTTTGGCATATAAATTAATCATGTTTATTATTTCATATGCTAATCATGTTCTAATTGCAAATGTAAATAATTTTGTCATCAAATCTTGTTTTAGGGCATATTGCCGCAAAAGAAAGAAAAAAAAAGGGGAGGACGTTTTTTTTTAGGGTTTGCCGTAGAGAAAAAAAAAAAAATTTGTTGTGTTTTTTTTGGTAAGCCGAGAAGAAAAAAAAAAGGAAAGTTTTGTTTTCTTTTTTTTTGCCATATTGCCGAAAGAATAAAATATGGAAAGTTTTTTTTGTTTTTCCTAATTGCCGAAAAAAAAGGGGGGGGCTTTTTTTTCAAATTAGTATGGAGCTGAAATTATGAAAAAAAAAAAAATTTGTTTATTTTTCAGCCGAGACCAAATTATAATTGGTTTTTGTTTTTGTTTTTTTTTGGCCAATTAGTTATTGTGAATCGGTTCACAATTTAATGATACCGAGTTATTTTAAAGCATTTTAAAATTTTGACGGATAGAATTCATATTACAAGTTTAATATGGATTAAGAATGAAATTAATGTGATTAATTGCGGAATTGTCACTTAATTTAATTTAAATAGGTGGTTTGGATAAATTAATCAACATAATTATGGAATTGTGTCATGTATGTTTAATTTAATTTTAGTTGATGCTTTTTAATTTTGTTGAATGAATCGAATGAATGAATTTTATTTACGTATTTAATTTTGCAATCGGTTGTAAATTGTAATACATAGTGTGGCCTTAGTCAAATTATGTTTTCGTAAGGAAGGAAACATGATTTTTATGTAATTATGAGATCTCGAATCTCCTTTATTTTAGTTTTGGGTTTTGAAATTAGAATGTAATAAATAGGTCAATTATGTAATTTTATTTATTGTAATTTCAAAGAAGACTAAAGATGAAGATTGGAGCTCACTCCCAGTACATGGATCAAGATGGAACATCAAGACAAGCTTCTCGGGTCCAAGGATGGATTCCAAACTTGTATTTATTATTCATTTTGATAGGATAGGCCACACTAGGACTTTTACTGTTTATTTTTACGTTTTAATTCTTATTGCTTTTTATTCACATGTTAGTTTATGCATCATATTCCGCTTAAAACCAAACCACCTACTACTAAAATGCATGAAAATTGACTCATATAGGTTGTATGTTAGTTTTCATGGACATGCAGATGTCACAGTCTATAAGCCATCATCTTAGTTTATTCATTCTCGCATGCTAGATTATAGTTCACTTATAATGAATTAAAATAAAGTTGATGGGATCTTTCTCTAAAACGGAAATTTAGATTAGTCTTTATAAGGGTAAACATCTATGAATCCCTTCTTCGTCGGTAGGCCTAATATGACCCCTTCTACGTTGGGTAAGTAGTTGTGTTGACTTAGTTTACCTCAACATCATAGTCCGAAGAGTTTCTCGTTATTATGATGGACTAAAGATAGTATTTACAGAAATTTATCGACCAAGAATTCTAACGGTAGAATTAGCTAAAAGGTTAGCTTATCAATTTACAGAGAATTGAGTCTTGGGATCATTTATATAATTCTTGAGGGAGGTCAATTGTATAAATGTTTTGAGTCTTCGCGTTATGACATTAGTTCATTAGACTTAAAATCAAAACGATGCACATGCTTATTATTTTTATTCTTCTTTCGCAGTGTAGAACACGTTTATTATCGATAATACTGTTACAACAAATGGCTGGAAATAACGCAATCCCAATGCCTAGTGCCACACTACATCGTTCGTCCTGGCTAAAAATGTTCATGGACCAAATGAATCAGTCCACTCGACTGAAGAATGATGGGTCCAATTTTGCGGACTGGGAGGCGGCACTACGGAATCTTTGCCATCACGACGGTAAGCTCAGGTATTTAACTGAGCCAATACCGGTCAACCCAGGCCCAAATGCAGGAGTCAACGAGTCACTCGCTTATAGTGATTTCGTTATGGAAGCAGGTGCGATAAAGCACGTACTCATCTTTCCAATGGAAACCAATTTGCAGAGACGCTTCATTGCCCAAGGTGCAAACAAGATTTTCACCACGCTCACTAACGAGTTCTCAAAGGCACCGAGAATCGTTACATATGAGCATACCTGTCGCTTCTTTGATGCGAAACTCCAGAAGGGCCAATCGGTTAGCCCACACATTCTTCACATGATTGAGAATGTCGAAAAGCTGGAGGCACTGAATTGTAAAATTACTGAGAGCATTGTCATTGACTGAATGCTTCATTCTCTTCACGATGGTTTTGCCCTTTTCAGGGCGAACTACTATATCAATGGCTTGAAAAAGAGTCCTCATGAGCTACACTCCCTTCTCGTACAGACCGAGAAGGATATGAAATTGAGTGGGAGCGTGAAACAGGATGTTCTCACGATTTACAAAGGTAAAAGTAAGGGCAAGGCTCATGGCGACCTAGCTGTAGGTAAGCCAAAGTTTAAGAAGCCAGGAAACGGTAAGAGTGCGCCTGGTGAGACTAGTGGCTCACAGGGCAAGACAAAGAGCAAGGGCGGTGACATAGACTACCACCATTGTCACAAGACTGGACATTGGAGGAGGAACTGTCCCGTCTACCGTGAGGACATCAAGGCAGGCCGCGTCGTTCCTGTTGGTATGTCATCTTATATTCATATGATTGAGATTAACCATGCAAGTTTCGGAACTTGGGAACTAGATGCTGGTTGGGGTTCTCATCTGTGTAGTCATTTGCAAGGCCTAATGAACATCATACCTCTCGAAAAAGGTGATGTGGACCTGCGAGTCGGGAATGGAGCACGAGTTGCTGCTGCCTCGAAGGGAACATATGTAATCCAACTCCCTAGTGGTTTTGAGTTATCTTTAAATAACTGTTACTATGTACCCAGTTTATCTAAGAATATTATTTCTGTTTCCGTACTTGCTAAAGACGGTTTTGCATTTTCAATAAAGGATAATAGTTGTATTTTCTCTTTTAATGAAATGATTTATGACAAAGCAGTTTCCATGAATGGAATTTACATCTTAGATTGAACCACGGAAGTATTACACATGAATAATAAGAAATTAAAGGTTGGTGACAAAGATCAAACCTATCTATGGCATTGTCGAATGGGACACATAAATGAGAAACGCGTGAAGAAACTCGTCGATAATGGGACTATTCCCGCATTCGATTTTTCTACATATGGCACGTGTGAATCATGTCTCATTGGCAAGATGACTCGAATTTCCTTCAAAGGTGTTGGAATGCGCGCTAGTGACCTATTAGGACTCATACATACGGACGTATGTGGACCTATGTCAATTACCGCTAGAGATGGCTATAGATATTTTATCACTTTCACGGACGATTTGAGTAGATACGGATATGTCTACTTAATGAAGCATAAAAGTGAGTCCTTTGAGAAATTCAACGAATACCAGAATAGGGTACAGAACCAACTGGGTAGAAAGATTAAAGCACTCCGTTCAGATCGGGGTGGCGAATATCTTTCAAATGAGTTTGATCAACACCTGAAAGACTGTGGAATCGTTTTGCAGTTAACTCCACCTGGAACACCTCAATTGAATGGTGTGACCGAACGGAGAAATCCAACCTTACTTGATATGGTTCGATCCATGATGAGTCACACGGTAGTGCCTGATTCATTATGGGGTTAGGCTCTTTTGTCAGCCGCTCTTATACTTAACCGAAGTCCGTCTAAAGCTGTCGACAAGACTCCATATGAAATGTGGAAGGGAACGGTCTCCAACTTGTCCTTTATTCGGGTTTGGGGCTGCGAGGCTTATGTCAAGTGGAGACACGAGGATAAGCTCGGCCCGCGATCGGTCAAGACATACTTTATAGGTTATCCAAAAGGAACATTTGGTCATTACTTCTATTCGCCTACCGAACATCGAGTTTTTGTTGCGGCTAGTGCGACGTTCTTAGAGAAAGAATTTCTCGAGAACAAGTCGAGTAATAGAACCTTCGAGCTGTCGGAGATTCCAGAACCAACAACCGAGGAACAGATGGAGGAAGTTGTACCTTCAACTGATGATACAGTTAATATTCCTGAGGAACCTAGGAGGTTGGGTAGAGACTCTCATCCTCCGGACAGTACAATGGTATGGTCGAGGAGAATGACGTTTTACTTCTGGAAAGTAATGAACCCACAACCTATAAAGGTGCTATGGCCTGTTCCGACTCAAAGCTATGGCTTGAACCCATGCAATCCGAGATGGACTCCATGTATGAGAATAACGTATGGGATCTAGTTGATTTACCTAATAAGGTAAAACCTCTACAGTGCAAATGGCTTTACAAAATAAAGCGTTCTGTAGACGCGCAACCAGATATATATAAGGCACGACTTGTGGCAAAAGGTTTCACTCAAGTGCAAGGATTGCATTATGATGAGATTTTTGCACCTGTAGTCATGCTACGTTCCATTCGGATAATCTTAGCGATTGCCGCATTTCATGATTATGAAATTTGGCAAATGGATGTGAAAACCACCTTCTTAAACGGTTATTTGGAGGAAGAGTTGTACATGGTGCAACCCGAAGGTTTCATAGATCCTGAGCATCCTAAGAAAGTATGCAAGCTTAAGCGTTCCATTTATGGACTTAAGCAAGCTTCTCGGAGTTGGAATCATCGTTTCGACCAAGTGATAAAATAGTATGGTTTCACTCGATCGGTCGAGGAACCATGCTTATATATCAAGTCGAGTGGGAGCAAGATTGTATTCTTGATATTGTATGTCGATGACATACTCTTGATTGGGAATGACATTCCTCTCCTTTCTTCGGTTAAAGAATGGTTGAAGAACCATTTCCAGATGAAAGATCTAGGTGAGACACATCGTATTTTGGGAATCCGTATCTACCGAGATAGATCACGACGGACGTTATCACTTAGTCAGGAGTCTTATTTGGATAAGGTTCTTCAGAGGTTCAGCATGACCAACTCCAAGAAGGGGAACCTTCCTATGACGACTGGGATGCAGTTGAGCAAGTCTCAGTCACCCACGACGCCTGAAGGGATTGAGCGCATGAGTCGTGTTCCTTATGCATCTGCAATAGGATTGATCATGTATGCCATGATATGCACACGTCCAGACGTGGCATATGCATTGAGTATGACGAGTCGGTACCAAAAGACTCCAGGTGAAACACACTGGATAGCAGTCAAAAATATCCTCAAGTACCTACGGAGGACTAAGGATTGGGTATTGACTTATGGAGGCGATACTAAGCTATGTGAAACCGGTTACGCAGATGCTAGCTTCCAAACGGATCGAGATGATTAAAAATCTCAGTCCGGGTTCGTCTTCACTCTTAATGGTGCTGCGGTCAGCTGGAAGAGTTCCAAACAGAGTGTTGTAGCAGATTCTACTACTGAATCCGAGTACTATGCCGTCGGAGGCAAAGGAAAGGAAGCGATATGGATGCGTCAATTCTTACAAGGGCTTTCGGTAGTTCCTAGTTCAAATGACCCGATCACCATCTATTGTGACAATAGAGGTGCCATCTTCCAGGCTAAGGAGCCAAAGTCTAGCAACAAATCTAGACATGTACTTCGGAAGGCTCACCTGATCCGTGATTACGTGGAGCAAGAAGAGATAGTGATTGACAAGATTGCGACGGATGATAACATCGCAGATCCTCTCACCAAACCGTTGAATTATAATAAGCATATAGGGCATGTTAATTCCATGGGAATTAAACATGTTCCTGAGTTGTAGTACTTGATTATGGATTTGATACATTATCTTTTTCATATACTATTTATAACTTCATCGTTTTATATATATAATATTTTGTTTTTCATGTGGATTGTACTGACAACATTGAACGCCACAAAGT
Source organism: Silene latifolia (assembly GCF_048544455.1). Lineage (NCBI taxonomy): Eukaryota > Viridiplantae > Streptophyta > Magnoliopsida > Caryophyllales > Caryophyllaceae > Silene > Silene latifolia. The sequence continues at coordinate 269,116,938 of NC_133538.1, forward strand.
GAACTGAATTACATTATATTTGTTTTGGTCCGTAATCACCAATGTGAGCTGATAACTCCGGCTATTATATCGTGCAGTCAATTGATGGTGGGTTCAATGAGCCATAAGTCAAACGGTTGACTGATTGATCACAGATGCGAGATTATAACGATACCTCGTAGGACAACTTTTTGTGACAACGTAATGGAGTCCTAAATGTTTAATAACATTCGGTGCCAGGTCATGGATAGGACATCCATTGTGTTCCTAGAGTCGATTCTTTTGACTATCGACTGTCTCTTGAGATTAAGGCAGTTTTTGGGTGACTTTGGTTTCTTTCTCACGGTCTGCCGTAACTGGAGGCTAAGTAGATTTTTTCTGGGTCATTTCATACTGTGCTTACATCTGTAGGATTCAAGTTGAGGAAAATATCAAACCCTTATCAGGTATAGTTATTTCTCAGGGCCACTCGAGGAGTTGTAACTGAAATGCATGGCCATGCTCGAATGTTGATTAGTTTATCAATTAAGTTACTCTCTAGTCGGGGAAACCACTCTTGATATTGATCGCTTGTAAAATACGACCTTTGTGAATTCGGATTTGCAAATTGTTTTACATTGAGTAGGAGAAATTTAATAGGATATGAGAATCGGTTATCGCACATACACTTGTGAGGACAATTGAGAGTTTGTTGGAGCTTGTGTCCTCCACAAATTAGTGTGATAACATTTGTAAATCTCTTACAGGTTCACAAGGGTATACTTCGTATATTTAATCAGTTGATTAACGTTTACCTAATAACGGTTGGCTTGCTAGAAAGTTTAACGTTATTATCATACAGATGGCGGTGATCAACTGGTCCCTAAAGGTCACACCTATAGGATGTGTTTGAGAAATGTGGTTATAGAAATATAATCATATTGATGCCCAAAATGACTAAATAGTTAGTCAATGTGTTGATGAGATAATTATTTAATGAAAATTAAATAATATTAGTTGAGACGAATTAACTGTCAATTCGTAAATTAAATATAATAAGTTATATTTAATTAAATGTATATAATGTTAGCTTGAACGAATTAATCTGTTAATTCGTAATTAAATATAATCAGTTATATTTATTATCAACAAGATGAATGTGTCATAGTGGTAATAGTGAGGGTACACAAACCAAGAGGTCTTGGGTTCGATCCTCACTAGATGACAATTCAACACATATTATATATTTTTGGAAAGACCAAAAATAAGGAGGAGATACTCCTTATTTTCATTTGGCGAAAATTAGGAAGGATTTTTCTTTCCTAATTGACTCCAAGTTTTGGTCTGTATAAAAAGAAAGGTAGAGAATTATTTCTACCCTAATGCTTTTTCTTGACCTTGCCTCTCTCTCTCTCATCGAAAAAAACACAAAAACAACTAAATTTTCGAGAAAATTTTAGATCGATTTCTAGCATAATCAAGGGGCATATCTCATATCGTCTTGGGTGCAACTAATAGGCGAATATCAATTTTGATATTGTTCTTAGGCCAATTTTGCTAGGACCGAAGGTTAATTCTAAATCCTTTATACTTTGTTTATGTATTTTGTTTATGACCATTGATCATCATTATTAAATTCGTTATAATCCCTCTAGTTTAAGGGAAGTATACATCTGCGGATTTCCAGGCCTAACAACAACAATCAAGTAACTCAACACACATTCCTCCAAACTCTATTTGTAACCAGTAACCGACTACACACTCAAGTTTGTAGCCCTGTCAAATTACCCATCGCCATAGGTAATCCTCACCACCAGTGGGGGACCGTAGCCTTGCCCACCTAAGCCCCACTCATCTCAACGAGCAATAACCCATGTCTTAATTTCCAAACCACCCTTGTGACGGGAACCACAAGGGGCGAATCAAGGGCGTGAAGCCATTCCTGAAGATGACTCCACAAAGCCGAGGACGCACCTCGAGAACCACAGACAAACAACAACCAATCCAAACATCCAAGAAAGACAATTCCAATATCAATACTAATCATGTCAGTATGTAACAACCACGGTAAAACAAGAATATAAGTTAAATTCAAGGTGGCGGAAACACCTTAACACCGCAGTAGCTACTAAAAAAACAAGTACTCAAAATAAAATACAAGGTCTATCGGAAATAAATACCCCTATAACTGAAAAAGAAATAAAAGTCTAAAATAAGAGTCTAATTTAACTAATAGAGTGCGCTAAAACAGGCGCTCGCTATCTCACTCGATGCAACCCCAGAAAATAAAATAAGCATCCATCAACCACCTGTCAGTCATAAGAATGACAACCACAGTCAGTGGGGAGTAACTCGGACGTCCTCCCAGCCATATTACATCACGATAAAGAAACCAAGTAAATAAGACAGATCAATAATATACAAATGACATACTAATTAATTTGTCACACAATTAAAAACTTAAGCTCATTATAAATTATTAACAATTTATACTAAGTAAAATAAAAGACTCAATTAACAGTCGTAACCATATTAACTAAACATATTAAATAAGTTACCACTCAGTAAGGCGAAACTTCAAGGCAACCCATCATTGTAACCCTATCCCTACGGTAGGACTATGATAAATATACGGTCCTAATCTAAGTATGGCCACACTCTCGGGATAACATACCCCGATTCGACAATCACCAAGCCTATAAATATCCGGGCTGATGACCCCTTAGACTCCATATTAGCCTATAAACAATCGGTCTAATAGGACGACTCCTGCCTGCCTAGGCTGCCCATGCACACAGCTACTAGGATACAAGTGATTCGGATAAAAACGATTCTTTACTTCTCGACTTGGTTAACCAATTAATATGATCAAAATTTAAGGATCACCGAAGTTAAATAAATCCACAACACAAATCATGTAAACTAATATCATGACACCTGCACGATTAATATCATGTACTGACAACTGAACGATTATAGAAAGAACTCCATTTTTAAATACCCATGACCAGAAAGAGCAATGATCAACTAACTTTCAAACATTTCCAAGTCACTTAACAATTTAATAAGTTATGAAATATGATACTGACAAACTCGTAAGTAGCCATATTAACCATAATGCACAAGATTATCCTTAACAATCCACCATTCCCTTTATTGTAACACACCATGTTAATTGATGAGGTCTAGTGATAGGCTTAAATGATTAGTGCTTAAAAGGATTAAAAGTACAACTCATATCAACAAATTGTACTTCCTTTTATGGTAATCCATGCAAAAGAACTCCATGATTAGGCGTGCTTGGCTGAGAGTAGTCTTAGGATGGGGGACCTCCTGGGAAGGTTCCTCCGATGTGCATGAGTGAGGACAAAATGCGCTATAAAGGACACGTGTTGATCTTTGGGCCATGTACACATCCTGGCAAGCTATCATAAGTAACCGCTCCCGGCCCGGTTTGGGCCGGGGTGTTATAAGTAGTATCAGAGCAACCCTGTAACCGTGTGGTGATGGGAGGCAGTCGTTATACGCTCCATTGTGATTACCCACCTAACGGGGAAGATTATGGGTTAGCGGTTATATTCTTAGGCGCAACGAGGACGTTGCGTTCTTCAAGTGGGGGTGATTGTAACACACCTCGTTAATTGAAGAAGTCCAGTGATAGCTTAAATGACTAGTGCTTAAAAGGATTCGAAGTACAACTTATATCAACAAAGTGCACTTTCTTTTATGGTCATCCATGCAAAAGAACTCAACGTTTAAGCGTGCGAGGCTGAGACTTGTCTTGGGATGGGTGACCTCCTGGGAAGGTTCCCGGGATGTGCATGAGTGAGGACAAAATGCACTATAAAGGACCCGTGTTGATCTGTGGACCATGTAGACATCTTGGAAAGCTATCATAAGTAACCTTTTTGGTAGTCCATAAAAGCACGCCCATCATACAAGCCAAGCAAGACTCCATGACGAACCCTCATGTAACACCTAGATCCTATCACTAAACTATTCAAGATCCACTGAAAGATAACAAAAAATCACAAAAAATCACCTTGAGGCGTAGACCGATGCTGACGACGGCGACAACTTGACTCGGTTACTCCATGCCTAGACCGTCACCCTTCCCGGATTAATGTTCAAGGCCATTCTAGAAGTGTAGCGTGAGATTATAGGATTTGGAGGGAGAGAGATTTGGTTTAGAAAGAGAAAGGAATCATCGTAAATGAATTAGGTTTATGATTCCACGTTTTATAATTACACGCGGACTGACAAAGTACTCGGTCGAATATGGCTTTACTCGGCCGAGTACGCCACACTCGGCCGAGTATCTTAACTACTCGGCCGAGTGGCCCTAGCTAGGTTGAGTAACAAGTTACGTTGGCCAACTAACCTCTCTCGTATCTCTTGCTAAGGCTCTTCTTGGGTCAATAGGTCAGTCAACGGTTCCCTAATGGGGCGGGTATTACACAACATTTGGTTACGGTATGTGTGCCATGTTTTCGAGTTAGGTATCACTCGACCTTTGGTTACGGTATGTGTACCATGTTTCAAGTTGACTTATTATGTCGCCTTCCTTTTGGACCTTTGGTTACGGTATGTGTGCCATATTTCCGGATTGAGGATTACTCTTCCGCCTTCTTCAGACCTTTGGTTACAGACTGCTTTCCATGTTTCCGATTAGGGTTACTGGACCTTTGGTTACGGTCTGTGTGCCGTGTTTCAAGTCTTGGATGCGAGATGTTTATCTCATGTCAAATCGGGAGACGTTTATCCCAAGAGTCTTGCCATATTTAGACTAGGACCGTATATATTATCGTCGCCCTGCTAAGAGGAATGAGTCGGGTGTTATCGTATCTTGTTAGTGAATGTTTTGCATATGTCACACACTTCTTGAATCTAAGAGTATTAAAGGTCAAGTATCTTATATATATATATATATATATATATATATATATATATATATATATATATATATATATATATATATATATATATATATATATATATATATATATATATATATATATATATAGAGAGAGAGAGAGAGAGAGAGAGAGAGAGAGAGAGAGAGAGAAATTGAATATCGTGAGGCACCCTTCTTAGGGTGAGGCGGCTGAACTCATTCTAAACCATTGGATCTAAATATTATAGACTCATAAGATGATGCCACGTGTCCCCTATTTAATTCCAACAAACACACGCACATTTCATTGAATAACCATTCATTTACGCATTTCGTTGAATAACACTCTTTCTCTCTCTTCAAAGCATCTTCGTCCGCCATTATCACTGAGCTTTCCGTCCGCCATTATCACTGAGCTTTCCAACCACCATTATGTTTAGCTTTCGACCTCCGTTATCAGTGAGCTGAGGTTTTGTACTGCATTATCATCACAAATTAGGTATTTTCGATCTACTAATTTAAGTTTCGATTCATCTTCCTTTCATTCTGTATTTTTCAGTTTAATTTCCAAACTTATTTAGTTCATCAAATTATTGTTGTTATTATGCAGGTTTTGATCGCTTTGTGAGCATAATCGAACACAGTAGGAACGCATAAAATCAATTGCAGTCGATTTCTCCGCTTTTTCGTATGTTCCTTTCTATTTCTTTACTAGATTTTGATTTTTTTGCTTATTTAGTTAAATTTTAGGTTATAAACTTCATTAATTAGGTTAATTAAGGAGTTTTGCTCTTGTTTCACTATTTTCCTTCATTCGACTTCCATCGATTTTTAATGCATTCCTTATCTGCTTAATTATTCTTTGAATTGAAGTTTCATTGTTATTATTCATTGTTAGTTATGGCCGATTTCATGTTTACCTGCTTAATGTTTAGGTTATAAACTTCATTAATTAGTTAAATTTTATATCGTTCAGTCAATTGATGGTGGGTTCAACGAGCCATAAGTCAAACGGTTGACTGATTGATCACAGATGCGAGATTATAACGATACCTCGTAGGACAACTTTTTGTGACAACGTAATGGAGTCCTAAATGTTTAATAACATTCGGTGCCAGGTCGTGGATAGGACATCCATTGTGTTCCTAGAGTCGATTCTTTTGACTATCGACTGTCTCTTGAGATTAAGGCAGTTTTTGGGTGACTTTGGTTTCTTTCTCACGGTCTGCCGTAACTGGAGGCTAAGTAGATTTTGTCTGGGTTATTTCATACTGTGCTTACATCTGCAGGATTCAAGTTGAGGAAAATATCCAACCCTTATCAGGTATAGTTATTTCTCAGGGCCACTCGAGGAGTTGTAACTGAAATGCATGGCCATGCTCGAATGTTGATTCGTTTATCAATTAAGTTACTCTCTAGTTGGGGAAACCACTATTGATATTGATCGCTTGTAAAATACGACCTTTGTGAATTCGGATTTGCAAATTGTTTTACATTGAGTAGGAGAAATTTAATAGGATATGAGAATCGGTTATCGCACATACACTTGTGAGGACAAGTGAGAGTATGTTGGAGCTTGTGTCCTCCACAAATTAGTGTGATAACATTTGTAAATCTCTTACAGGTTCACAAGGGTATACTTCGTATATTTAATCAGTTGATTAACGTTTACCTAATAACGGTTGGCTTGCTAGAAAGTTTGACGTTATTATCATACAGATGGCGGTGATCAACTGGTCCCTAAAGGTCACACCTATAGGATGTGTTTGAGAAATGTGGTTATATAAATATAATCATATTGATGCCCAAAATGACTAAATAGTTAGTCAATGTGTTGATGATATAATTATTTAATGAAAATTAAATAATATTAGTTGAGACGAATTAACTGTCAATTCGTAAATTAAATATAATAAGTTATATTTAATTAAATGTATATAATGTTAGCTTGGACGAATTAATCTGTTAATTCATAATTAAATATAATCAGTTATATTTAATATCAACAAGATGAATGTGTCATAGTGGTAATAGTGAGCGTACACAAACCAAGAGGTCTTGGGTTCGATCCTCACTAGATGACAATTCAACACATATTATATATTTTTGGAAAGACCAAAAATAAGGAGGAGATACTCCTTATTTCGGTCAGTTTGGCCGAAAATTAGGAAGGATTTTTCTTTCCTAATTGACTCCAAGTGTCTGTCTGTATAAAAAGAAAGGGAGAGAATTATTTCTACCCTAATGCTTTTTCTTGACCTTGCCTCCTCTCTCTCATCAGAAAAAACACAAAAACAACTAAATTTTACAAAAAATTTTAGATCGATTTCTAGCATAATCAAGGGGCATATCTCATATCGTCTTGGGTGCAACTAATAGGCGAATATCAATTTTGATATTGTTCTTAGGCCAATTTTGCTAGGACCGAAGGTTAATTCTAAATCCTTTATACTTTGTTTATGTATTTTGTTTATGACCATTGATCATCATTATTAAATTCGTTATAATCCCTCTAGTTTAAGGGAAGTATACAGATAATTTCCCACATAAGTCCGGGATTTGAATATCTCAATACTATTTAAGATCTCACAATACACATCTATGACATGAGATGATATCCGATCGACTTCAGGCACACTCTTCAACTGGCTCCTAGTCAAAGTCTGACATTCACTTTGGAAAAGAAGCTCCGTTTCATCATATGTTCGCCAAGTATAAAATCTAATACTTTTTTCTCAGCTTGATTCAAATCCCTAAAAACATTAAGATTTCTTTGCAAATAGGGCGATCGGATAACTTCAGCTGGAACTAAAACCCTCCTCTTACCACGACCCGGAACATCCTCTTCAATTGGTAAGGGAGATAAGGGAGATGGGATTGCGGCAGCAGAGTCGGGGTTTTGCAAGGAACACGGGCAATCGACTTTGCCAAATGACGTGGCGATCGACGAATATAGACATTACTGACAGATCGTTTACTGACAGATGTTTTATCGATTGTTGAAACAAGTGGAGTATGTGGTAGGCAAATAACATCACGAGTTGTCTTCCGTACCACAGTAGTGGGAGGAGTAAGAGGAGTAGCTTTTATCTCAATAGTTGTAGGCTCAGTGACGTCCTTGTTAGGAAGAACATCATCCAGAGCAGCGTGAGAGGATATGTTCCCTACCAAAGGAGTGGGCCCAGTGAAAGGAGGGATGACATCCACAAGGAGGGATGACACAGCAGCATATGTGTCAGGCTAAGGCTCAGGTTGAGACAACAAATGGTCATCATCTGCTAGAAGCCTAAAGGATGGCTATTCTGCATTTGGTGGTGGTGAATGATGTCGCGCTATAGGTTGCAAAGCTTCACCCATCGCATCCAATCCTGCCAACAAATCAGCCTCAGTCCACCCATAAAAATTATCCACATTCTCCCCAACTTTCTCCACATTCTCCCCAACTTTCTCCACATTCTCCCCAGCTTTCTCCACATTCTCATGAATATCGTCAACCACTTTCTCAGCGATATTCTCATCCACAATGTCCGACACCTTTTCCTCATTCTTCACATCGTTCACATTTTCAGCATCATCCTCTTGTTGAGATAACTTAAAACCTTCAGCTATGCCGTCTACAGCTGCAACTAGTTTCTTCACTGTTGTTGTTGAAGGCAGTTTGGAGGGAGCTTGAATAACAAGTGATTTGAAATCCGCAAAAGCTTGAGCCATTGCCTTTGCGGAAAACGCAAGTTTATGGAAAAACTCACCAGTGCCTTCATTCCCAGGTAGCGGTAATTTTTCAGCGTCAGCTTTAGATGCTTTATCTTGAATTGTTGACTTGGAAGACTGACCGAACTCAATCTTTGGAGGAGGAGGACACAACTGTGGAATATGGTGGTTGAAGACCATTGGAGGCTCAATAGAACCCCTGCCAAAAGTTTTCTTGTCCGAGTTTTTGTCATTCAGTTCCTGCTTAACTCTCTTAGTTATAGCTTCTTTAGTCCAAGTTAAGAGCGTTGTAAACTGCCGAGTAACAAGGCGTGCTTTGAAGACAAAACGGTCAAGATAAATGAAAACCAACACCATAATAGGTACACCAAATCAATTTTCTTTCAGCTTTTGGGTCTTCCACTCCTCCTTTTGCCAAGACTCAACTTGGCCAGCCAATTTGCATTTGATGAAATTGCACCAGTTGAATTTGGAGATCAACTCAGTGTTTACCAAACTTTTAAGAAGTCTCAAACTAGCCCGATTGCCTACAACACCGCCTAAAAAAGCATTGAAGATATAAATGATGGAAGTGCGTTTGAAATCATCTCCACCATCTCTTTGTGTAAAAAACTTTTCCATAATGTGTTTGACGTCAATGGAACTACCTTGGTATTGACTTCTGAACTCCTCCAAAAGAGACACATAAGAAGGGCACTTATCTCCAATTTTTGCTTCTTCCACAATGTTTGGACCCATTGGCAATCCCATGCACAGATGGATATCTTCCTCTAAAACAAGGAGTTTCCCATCACACAACGATCCTGTACAGTGGTCATAATTTGAAACTAGCCGACGCCAACCGACCCGGAACAACATCTGTTTTAAGATGCAATAGAGAACCAAATCCCATTTCTTGTATAGCTTCAATCGCTTATCCGATGGTGGATTCTCCTTATTGTTGAGAAAGTGGTAAAGCCCAGGAGGAGACATCCGAGTCCTCAACACAGGCAATCTGTCTTTGTAAATTCTTGTCTTTTTTGTAGGTGGCTTAGAGCGGTTCGGTAGCTTCGAGAGGTGCTTCAAAGAGAGTGGTGCAAGAGCTTCAAAGACGTCCTCAAGACGTCGCTTCATCCTGGCTTGGCTTGATTCCTACAACTCGGTAAAACCTATTATTCACAAAGCAAAGGGAAATAAGTTCACAAAATAAAGAAACTTGTCAATAAGGTTTAGATTCTCAGACCTTGTTTTTGTGAATCTCAGACATTGTTCAGTGAATCTAAGGGCTTGTTTTGTGAAACTTGGTCATTATAAGTGGTTAAAATCATCTATTTTGCTCATAACTTTATTTGGTGAATTCACAGACCTTGTTTTGTGAATCTCAGACCTTATTCAGTGAATCTAAGTCCTTATTCAGACCTTCACAAAATAAGTTCACAAAATATGTTCCAGGATTCACAAAATAATTTCCAGGATTCACATAATCAGTTGCAAGATTCACAAAAGAAGATCCACAATTCACAAAATAAGGTCACAAAATAAGTTGGTCATTATAAGTGCATGGAAGAATACGTAAGAAAACAAATACAAAATTAAATAGAAAGTCAGAAGTAAAGAACATTGCATTATACATAGAAAAGTGATCCATGCAAATATTTAAAACAAAAGTACAACATTACATGATAATTTATGTTATCCAAAATGTTAAACTAAGACTTACGTAATTATACAGAAGGTTGACACTACTACGAAATTATACAAAATAACAAAAGGGCAAAGTTAAAACCTTAAAGTGCAAAGCCCTAGTTACACAGATAGTACATTACAAACAAGGGACAACTCTAGGCTATATATACATCATCATCAGAGGTAAGTCAAGAAAAGATATATCTCTACGAGTGAGTAGTAAGTCAGCAGCAATGCCAATAGCTATATCTCATTCTTCACTCGGCGTAGCTTTTAAAACAATCAATGACTCATTAACTGCACTGCGTGCAGCATCATCAAGAGCATTGAGATGAGTACTCTGAGATGGAATTTTTGCTTGCATATAATGCAGTATGAATTTGGCAATCATATTCTCCGTCATGAAACATTTGCATGTTTGAAAGACTATGCTAGGACCCCTACGAATAGTCCGAACACCATTCATATCATTTATATATACAGAAAGCCAATATGACAAGGTGACCCGAGGTGCAGTTTTGTGTATCAGAAATAGTTGAACCCAATTTCGACAAACGAGCGCCATATTTGCTTTATCTTCCCTATGATTAATTTTTGAGAAGATTTTTTCCATAAGATCTTCATTATTGAAAACAGAATGACATGCTTGATAGTGACAGCCAGGCACTATAACTTCCTTTAACGGCGAAAAAGAGAAATCCATAGCTGTTTGTTTTTCAGTGACATAAAGTGCGCGAAATGACTTTTGATCTTCGTCAAGAAGATTAAAAACACAACCACTGCACCAAGGTGTCATACTTGTCTATGAAACAAGTGAAATACAAATATTAGATAAACAAAAGAAATGTGAAAATACAAAATACAAATTCCTAGGTAGTTGGACTAACAAGCTGGGAAAATAAACAAAGGTGAAGGAGATTCTCAGACCTAGGAAGCACAAATTCCTCACAAAATTAAATCTAGGAAGCACAAAAACCGGGAAAATAAAAAGGTTTAGATTGTCAGACCTTGTTTGGTGAATCTCAGACCTTGTTTAGTAAATCTCAGACCTTGTTTTGTGAAACTTGGTTATTATAAGTGGTTAAAATCATCTGTTTTGCTCATTCCTTTATTTGGTGAATTCACAGACCCTGTTTTGTGAATCTTAGGGCTTATTAAGTGAATCTAAGGGCTTGTTTTGTGAAACTTGGTCATTATAAGTGGTTAAAATCATCTATTTTGCTCATAACTTTATTTGGTGAATTCACATACCCTGTTTTGTGAATTTCAGACCTTATGCAGTAAATCTAAGGGCTTGTTTTGTGAAACTTGGTCATTATAAGTGGTTAAAATCATCTATTTTGCTCTTTTCTTCTTAATTTGTTTCTCTGCTTCTTTGTAATCTCAGACCTTATTCAATGAACACTCAAGCAACAACAACAGAAGACAAAGTAGCTAGTGTAAATTATGCAAAACTCTGTAATTATGCAAACCTTTGAATAATCGCAGACCTTATTCAATGAGAACTCAAGCAACAACAACAGAAGTAAGATTAAGTTTGAAGATAATATAACAATAAGCTACTGGTTTCACAAATTTACCTCCTAGATTCACAAAATAAGTTCTAGGTTTCACAAAAGCAGGTAAACGAAATCTTAACAAACAGATGACAAATATTAAGGCCAAGTTTGAAGATAATATAACAATAAGCTACTGGTTTCACAAATTTAACTTCTAGATTCACAAAATAAGTTCTAGGTTTCACAAAAGCAGGTAAACGAATCTTAATAAACAGATGACAAACATTAATTCCAAGTGAAAAATGAACAATAAAAATGAAACTTCAATTCAAAGAAGTTTATAACCTAAAATTTAACTAATTAATGGAGTTTATAACCTAAACATTAAGCAGGTAAACATGAAATCGGCCATAACTAACAATGAACAATAACAATGAAACTTCAATTCAAAGAATAATTAAGCAGATAAGGAATGCATTAAAAATCGATGGAAGTCGAATGAAGGAAAATAGTGAAACAAGAGCAAAACTCCTTAATTAACCTAATTAATGAAGTTTATAACCTAAAATTTAACTAAATAAGCAAAAAAATCAAAATCTAGTAAAGAAATAGAAAGGAACATATGAAAAAGCGGAGAAATCGACTGCAATTGATTTTATGCGTTCCTACTGTGTTCGATTATGCTCACAAAGCGATCAAAACCTGCATAATAACAACAATAATTTGATGAACTAAATAAGTTTGGAAATTAAACTGAAAAATACAGAATGAAAGGAAGATGAATCGAAACTTAAATTAGTAGATCGAAAATACCTAATTTGTGATGATAATGCAGTACAAAACCTCATCTCACTGATAACGGAGGTCGAAAGCTAAACATAATGGTGGTTGGAAAGCTCAGTGATAATGGCGGTCGGAAAGCTCAGTGATAATGGCGGACGAAGATGCTTTGAAGAGAGAGAAAGAGTGTTATTCAACGAAATGCGTAAATGAATGGTTATTCAATGAAATGTGCGTGTGTTTGTTGGAATTAAATAGGGGACACGTTGCATCATCTTATGAGTCTATAATATTTAGATCCAATGGTTTAGAATGAGTTCAGCCGCCTCACCCTAAGAAGGGTGCCTCACGAGATTCAATTTCTCTCTCTCTCTCTCTCTCTCTCTCTCTCTATATATATATATATATATATATATATATATATATATATATATATATATATATATATATATATATATATATATATATATATATATATATATATAAGATACTTGACCTTTACTACTCTTAGATTCAAGAAGTGTGTGACATATGCAAAACATTCACTAACAAGATACGATAACACCCGACTAATTCCTCTTAGCAGGGCGACGATAATATATACGGTCCTAGTCTAAATATGGCAAGACTCTTGGGATAAACGTCTCCCGATTTGACATGAGATAAACATCTCGCATCCAAGACTTGAAACACGGCACAAAGACCGTAACCAAAGGTCGAGTAACCCTAATCGGAAACATGGAAAGCAGTCTGTAACCAAAGGTCTGAAGAAGGCGGAAGAGTAATCCTCAATCCGGAAATATGGCACACATACCGTAACCAAAGGTCCAAAAGGAGGGCGACATAATAAGTAAACTTGAAACATGGTACACATACCGTAACCAAAGGTCGAGTGATACCTAACTCGAAAACATGGCACACATACCGTAACCAAATGTTGTGTAATACCCGCCCCATTAGGGAACCGTTGACTGACCTATTGACCAAAGAAGAGCCTTAGCAAGAGATACGAGAGAGGTTAGTTGGCCAACGTAACTTGTTACTCGACCTAGCTAGGGCCACTCGGCCGAGTAGTTAAGATACTCGGTCGAGTGTGGCGTACTCGGCCGAGTAAAGCCATATTCGACCGAGTACTTTGTCAGTCCGCGTGTAATTATAAAACGTGGAATAATAAACCTAATTCATTTACGATGATTCCTTTATCTTTCCAAACCTAATCTCTCTCCCTCCAAATCCTCTAATCTCACGCTACACTTCTAGAATGGCCTTGAACATTAATCCGGGAAGGGTGACGGTCTAGGCATGGAGTAACCGAGTCAAGTTGTCGCCGTCGTCAACATCGGTATACGCCTCAAGGTGAGTTTGTGATTTTTTGTTGTCTTTCAGTGGATCTTGAATAGTTTAGTGATAGGATCTAGGTGTTACATGAGGGTTCGTCATGGAGTCTTGCTTGGCTTGTATGATGGGCGTGTTTTATGGACTAGCGAAAAGGTTACTTATGATAGCTTTCCAAGATGTCTACATGGTCCACATATCAACACGGGTCCTTTATAGTGCATTTTGTCCTCACTCATGCACATCCCGGGAACCTTCCCAGAAGGTCACCCATCCCAAGACAAGTCTCAGCCTCGCACGCTTAAACGTTGAGTTCTTTTGCATGGATGACCATAAAAGAAAGTGCACTTTGTTGATATAAGTTGTACTTCGAATCCTTTTAAGCAATAGTCATTTAAGCTATCACTGGACTTCTTCAATTAACGAGGTGTGTTACAATCACCCCCACTTGAAGAACGCAACATCCTCGTTGCGCCTAAGAATATAACCGCTAACCCATAATTTTCCCCGTTAGGTGGGTAATCACAATGGAGCGTATAACGACTGCCTCCCATCACCACACGGTTGCAGGGTTGCTCTGATACCACTTATAACACCCCGGCCCAAACCGGGCCGGGAGCGGTTACTTATGATAGCTTGCCAGGATGTGTACATGGCCCAAAGATCAACACGGGTCCTTTATAGCGCATTTTGTCCTCACTCATGCACATCGCAGGAACCTTCCCAGGAGGTCCCCCATCCTAAGACTACTCTCAGCCAATCACGCCTAACCATGAAGTTCTTTTGCATGGATTACCATAAAAGGAAGTACAATTTGTTGATATGAGTTGTACTTCTAATCCTTTTAAGCACTAATCATTTAAGTCTATCACTGGACCTCATCAATTAACATGGTGTGTTACAATAAAGGGAATGGTGGATTGTTAAGGATAATCATGTGCATTATGGTTAATATGGCTACTTACGAGTTTGTCAGTATCATATTTCATGACTTATTAAATTGTTAAGTGACTTGGAAATGTTTGAAAGTTAGTTGATCATTGCTCTTTCTGGTCATGGGTATTTAAAAATTGAGTTCTTTCTATAATCGTTCAGTTGTCAGTACATGATATTAATCGTGCAGGTGTCATGATATTAGTTTACATGATTTGTGTTGTGGATTTATTTAACTTCGATGATCCTTAAATTTTGATCATATTAATTGGTTAACCAAGTCGAGAAATAAAGAATCGTTTTTATCCGAATCACTTGTATCCTAGTAGCTGTGTGCATGGGCAGCCTAGGCAGGCAGGAGTCGTCCTATTAGACCGGTTGTTTATAGGCTAATATGGAGTCTAAGGGGTCATCAGCCCGGATATTTATAGGCTTGGTGATTGTCGAATCGGGGTATGTTATCCCGAGAGTGTGGCCATACTTAGATTAGGACCGTATATTTATCGTAGTCCTACCGTAGGGATAGGGTAACAATGATGGGTTGCCTTGAAGTTTCGCCTTACTGAGTGGTAACTTATTTAATATGTTTGGTTAATATGGTTACGATTGTTAATTGAGTCTTTTATTTTAC
The DNA here is from genome assembly GCF_048544455.1 of Silene latifolia. Classification (NCBI taxonomy): domain Eukaryota; kingdom Viridiplantae; phylum Streptophyta; class Magnoliopsida; order Caryophyllales; family Caryophyllaceae; genus Silene; species Silene latifolia. Next base: position 269,132,344 of record NC_133538.1, read on the forward strand.
TTAGTATAAATTGTTAATAATTTATAATGAGCTTAAGTTTTTAATTGTGTGACAAATTAGTTAGTATGTCATTTGTATATTATTGATCTGTCTTATTTAGTTGGTTGCTTTATCGTGATGTAATATGGCTGGGAGGACGTCCGAGTTACTCCCCACTGACTGTGGTTGTCATTCTTATGACTGACAGGTGGTTGATGGATGCTTATTTTATTTTCTGGGGTTGCATGGAGTGAGATAGCGAGCGCCTGTTTTAGCGCACTCTATTAGTTAAATTAGACTCTTGTTTTAGACTTTTATTTCTTTTTCAGTTATAGGGGTATTTATTTCCGATAGACCTTGTATTTTCTTTTGAGTACTTGTTTTTTTAGTAGCTACTGCGGTGTTAAGGTGTTTCCGCCACCTTGAATTTAACTTTTAATCTTGTTTTACCGTGGTTGTTACATACTGACATGATTAGTATTGATATTGGAATTGTCTTTCTTGGATGTTTGGATTGGTTGTTGTTTGTCTGTGGTTCTCGAGGTGCGTCCTCGGCTTTGTGGAGTCATCTTCAGGAATGGCTTCACGCCCTTGATTCGCCCCTTGTGGTTCCCGTCACAAGGGTGGTTTGGAAATTAAGACATAAGTTATTGCTCGTTGCGATGAGTGGGGCTTAGGTGGGCAAGGCTACGGTCCCCCACTGGTGGTGAGGATTACCTGTTGCGATGGGTAATTTGACAGGGCTACACACTTGAGTGTGTAGTCGGTTACTGGTTACAAATAGAGTTTGGAGGAATGTGTGTTGAGTTACTTGATTGTTGTTGTTAGGCCTGGTTACAAATAAAGCACCCAAGAAAATTAGAGTAACTCGGACGTCCTCGACGTAATATGGCTGGGAGGACGTCCGAGTTACTCACCACTGACTGTGGCTGTCATTCTTATGACTGAAAGGTGGTTGATGGATGCTTATTTTATTTGCTAGATAGGGTTGCATCGAGTGAGCTAGCAAGCACCTGTTTTAGCGCACTCTATTAGTTTAATTAGACTCTTATTTTAGACTTTTATTTCTTGTCCAGTTATAGGTGTATTTATTCCCCGTAGACCTTGTATTTCCTTTTGAGTACTTAGTTTTGTTTAGTAGCTACCGTGGTGTCAAGGTGTTTCCGTCACCTTGAATTTAACTTATATTCTTGTTTCACCGTGGTTGTTATAGTTGGTATCAGAGCATGGTTGCTCCCAACGCTTACACTCAGTAAACCTAAATAAAGTTTTAAATTTTAAGCTTAACCTTAATGACTAAAGTGAGAGATGGGTAGACAGTTAAGGACCTAAGATGGTAGTCTGCATGTGTGTGTTTCTGTCGGTGATTAGCACCATTGTTAGGTTCTAACTTTGTCTTATTTTGAGTAAAGATGGCAGGTAGACCTGGTAACGTGAACAATGAGTTTCTCTAAGCTCTTACGTAATTGCTACAAAATCAGAACAAAAGCAACAACAACAACAACAACAATAATAACAACAACAACAACAACAACAACAACAATAACAACAACAAAAACAACAACAACAACAACAACCAGAACCAGTATACTAATATTACAAGCCGGATTACGAGGAGTAACACAAAGATTTATGATGGAACCATTGATCTTGTGTTGATGTCAGAGTGGACCACAGACATGGAGAAACATTTCATTCTCTACCATGTTGCAGAGGTGGATAAAGTTAACATTGCTGCACCATTTCTCGAGAAGGAAGCCGATCGTTGGTGAGCTATGACTCGTCCCACTACTACTTTGGAACCAGGTTTTGGCTGGGAGAGATTCAAAACTCATTTGGAAGCAAGATTCTATCCTACTCAATTGAAACACCAGAAGATGGCGGAGTTTCTAAATTTCAAGCAAGAGAAATTGTCCGTACAGAAATATACTGATCAATTTAATGCTCTAGCCCATTTTGCTAAACCTATGATTCCTAATGAAGCACAGAAGACATTCATTTTCAGGCAGGGTTGAAGGCTAAGATCCAGGGTATGGTGAGAAGGCATACTGATACTTTTGCTCGTGTTTATGATGAAGCTCTCTAGGCTGAGGGTGCTATTGAAGCAGTCAGACTTGAGACGGTAGCTGAGACTGCTAAATCTTCTAAGAGGCCGTTTACTCCTTCTACGTCGCATGCCTACAGTTACATGAAGGGCAATCATGAGAACTAGAAGGGATTTCAGAAGAATGTTATGATGAAAGACAAAGTTTGCTACAGTTGCCACAAGACCTACCACTCTGGAAAGGGTTGTAAAGGTAATATTTTGACATGTTATAATTGCAAAGAACCGGGTCACAAAGCTGTTGATTGTCCCAAGAAAGATACTACTCCTGCTGCAGTGAATGACCCTAAGCCGAAGGGATGTATCTTCGTGATGAGTCGTGCTGAGGTTGAGGCACACCTAAATGTGATTACTGGTATGTTTATAGTTTCAGATATTCCTGCTTATATTTTATTCGATACTGGCATATCTTTATATTTTATATCCCCATCCTTTGCCAAGAAAGCTTCTCTTGTTTCCCATTGTGCTGAGACCACTCCTATTTTCTTACCGTCAGGCAAGGTTATTTCATGTTCAACGGTATTCAAGGATGTTCCTATCTCTATTGCGGGATCCATCCTTCCAGCTACTCTTATTAGATTCTTCTTAGCCAAGCTTGACATCATTCTATGCATGGATTGGTTATCCCGTTACGATGCTAGATTTCAATGCTGAGACATGAAGTTTTTTCGTAAGAGTCTGTGTGGTACGAAGTTGACTTATAAGGGAATTAGACTGCAACCAAGTATCAAGTTAATTTCGGTAATGAAGCATATTAGCATGCAGAGGAAAGGACACCAAGTGTATTTGTGTGTGGTGACGAGTGCTCCATCGTTACCGAAACTAAAATATGATCCACTTGTCAATGAGTATGCCGTTGTTTTTCCAGATGAGCTACCTGGTATACCTTCGGAGAGGGACGTTGAGTTTGCTATCGATCCTTTACCAGGGAATGGACCTATTGCTAAAGCACCTTATCGTATGGCTCCTATCGAATTGCAAGAATTGAAGAACCAGCTAGATGAAATGATCGAGAAGGGCTTTATCCGCCAAAGTGCTTCTCCTTGGGGTGCTCCTGTTTTATTCTTCAAGAAGAAGGATGGTAGTATGAGGTTGTGTATAGACTACCATAAGCTCAACAGCGTAAGCATCAAGAATAAGTATCCGTTGCCCAGGATTAATGATTTGTTCGATCAGTTGAGGGGTGCAAGTGTGTTCTCCAAGATTCATTTGAGATCAGGCTATCATCAGATTCCAGTTAAAGTGGCCGACATCCTGAAGCCAGCTTTCAGTACGAGATATGGTCATTACGAGTTTAAGGTGATGCCTATTGGGTTGACAAATGCTCATGCAGTTTTCATGGACTAGATGAATAGGACTTTCAGGGAGTATTTGGATAAGTGTGTGGTGGTTTTCATTGATGACATCTTGATTTATTCCAAGGGTGAGAGCGAGCATCAAGTGCATCTCCGTGAAATACTCGATATTCTTCGTAAGCAGAAGTGGTATGCAAAATTTTCTAAGTGTGAATTCTGGTTGAAGAAGGTGTCATTTTTGGGGCATATCATCTCAAAGGAAGGCGTAATGGTGGATCCTTCTAAGGTGGAGGCTGTTTTGGAATGGAAGAGTCCGACTAATGTCACTGAGATTCGAAGCTTCTTGGGTTTGGCTGGTTATTATCGTAAATTTGTCAAGGATTTTTCTAAACTAGCGAGACCGATGATTCAGTTGTTGAAGAAGGAATCAAAGTTTATTTGGTCTGAGGCATGTGAGAAGGCTTTTCAAGAGTTGAAAGCATGACTAACCACTGCCCTATTTTGACCTTACTCGAAGACGGTGTTGAGTTTGATATCTTTTGTGATGCTTCTAAGAATGGGTTGGGTTGTGTCCTGATGCAGAATAGGAAGATGATTGCTTATGCTTCGAGGCAGTTAAATGTTCATGAGGTTAACTATCCAACGCACGATCTAAAGTTAGTAGTTGTAGAACATGCTCTTAAGATATGGCGACACTATTTGATTGGAGTTCGATGCCGCATCTACACCGATCACAAGAGTCTCAGGTACATTTTCACTCAAAAGGACTTAAACCCGAGACAGAGACGCTGCTTAGAGTTGGTTAATGATTTTGATGTGGAGTTGCTTTATCATGAAGGGAAGGCCAATGTCGTAGCTGATGCTCTTAGTAGAAAGACCGATCATTCTGTTAACTCTATCAGAATTTTGCCAGATGATTTGTTGGCGTAATTCAAAAAGCTTAATTTGGATTTTGTGGAACTTAGTAGTGCTTATTTGAATGCCATGGTGGCTGAACCGGACTTGTTCCGCGAGATTCGAGAGAAGCAGGTAGCTGATTCTAAGGTAGCTGATATCCGTTCTAAGTTGCGTGATGGTAAGGCTATTGGTTTTGAAGACAATCTAGATAGGGTTCTCAAGTTCCGAGGTAGATGGTGTATCCCTCGCGATGACGAGTTGAAAGTAAAGATTTTGAGTGAGTCACATAATATGCCATATTCAGTGCATCCAGGTGGTGATAAGATGTATCAGGATTCAAAGCTCCAGTTTTTGTGTCCCCGCATGAGGAATGACATTGCTGAGTATGTGAGTAAGTGTCTTACTTGTCAGCAGGTTAAAATTGATCATAAGAGACCAGGTGGTTTGTTGCAGCCATTAGCAATTCCTACTTGGAAGTGGGAGTCTATCTCTATGGACTTTGTGATGGTATTGCCAAGAACTGTTGGTGCTAAAGATGCTGTTGGGGTGATCGTGGATTTTCTGACGAAGTGTGCTTGTTTCGTGCCAATCAGGGAGACTTGGAGTTTAGATCATTTGGCAAGTGCTTATGTGGATGAGATAGTAACATATCACGGTATTGCTTTGGAGATTGTGTCTGATCGAGATACGAGATTTTGTTCCCGTTTTTGGCAAGCATTGCAAAAAGCTATGGGTAGCAAGTTGATGATGAGTACAGCTTTTCATGCCGCTACATATGGAAAGACGTAGAGAACTATTAATACTCTCGAACACATGCTCTGTGCTTGTGCTTTCGATTTTGAAGCGAGTTGGGAGAAGAATTTGCCTTTGGTCGAGTTTTCTTACAACACCAGTTATCATGCAAGTATCAAGATAGCTCCTTATGAGGCTTTGTATGGAAGAAAATATCGCAGTCCGTTATGTTGGGATCAAGCTAGTAAAGTCAATGAATTGGGTCCTAAGAAGCTACAAGAGACCATTGACGGCGTCAAGCTGATTCGAGAAAGGATGAAGGCATTTCAAGATAGACATAAATCTTATGTTTATATAAGACGACGACCCATAGAGTTTGAGGTGGGTGACAAGGTGTTCCTCAAAGTTTCACCGATGAAGGGTGTTAAAAGATTTGGGATCAAAGGGAAGTTGAGTCCTAAGTATGTGGTTACTTATGAGATGATCAAGAGATTTGGTCAGGTGACATATAAGTTAGAGATTCCAGCTAATCTTAGGAGGGTTTATAAAGTGTTCCATGTTTCTCAATTAAGGAAGTACATTAGTGATCCTAGTCACGTCCTGCAGACTGAAGTTCTGGAGATTGAGCCTAATCTGACCTACGAAGAGCGACCGATTCGAATCTTAGATAGGATGGAAAAACACCTTAGAAATAAGGTTTTGCCTTTAGTTAAAGTCCTTTGGAGGTGCGACAAGTTCGAGGAAGAGACATGTGAAACTGAAGATTATATGCGAGCGAAGCACCCCTATCTTTTTTAGCGAGTTGATTAATTATTATCACCCTATTTTATTTAGATTCGTCCTTTTTCCTACCTTCGTTTTTCTCGCGTTAAGTTTTGAGGGTGAAACATTTTAAAAGTAGGGGAGACTATAACACCCGCGATTTCCGTCATAATATTAGCTAGTCATGAGTTTTAAATTTCTTTAAATGATTTTATGTATTTTATAAGTCGTCGTATTTATTCAATATAATAGTACGTCTTTTTATAAACTATTCGTATTTATTTGAAATGTTAGTTCATTTTTTATAATATATTTATTAGTTATTTTGAACTCATATTTTAAAAGCGAAATACGCATTTATTTTAAATAGACTGCGTTATTTTATTATTGTGTTAGACCGTCTTGAGACGGAACTTGGCGACTAAGCTTTTGATTAAGGACCGTAATTGATGGATCGAGACAACTCATAAGATATGAGTTTTTAGAGAAACTACCCATATCCCAAGATTTTTGCATGTAAACTAGCTGCTAATGTTATCATGTGCTCTTATAAGAAGTCATTTCATTTTCCACTTCTCGCATAAAACATTCCAGCCGTTATTCTCCATTTTTACTACTTCAAACCCCCTTCTTTATTAGTCGTGTTCTCCCTCGTTTCTCATCCCTTTTTATCGCTTTTTGCGCCATTCTCTTCATCTTACGGTAATAATCGTATCCGTACTACTTTCGTTTCAGCGTTTCACTCATACTATTTTTCCCAGACTCGTGAAATGGGTATTCTAATGCCGTTTCGGTACCGTAATTTCTATATAGGTTCAAACTCGGACGACCCGGACGCTGACTCGTACGTTGTTGACGTATCCATTGAAGACTAAGCGCTAAAAGGTAACGTCGACGACTGTCCTCGGTATTACGTCGCGATTTTGCGGTCTTGTGTGCTAGATTGGTTGATATTTACTCAAATGATTACATGTTCTGTTGTAAATGTTGTATGCTATGAATTGATTCTTGTCTTTATTCCTTATGATGGTTGAGTGTTTGTCAATTTCTTAGAATTCTGGGACACATTTGCGTGAGACTTGACAGGCGTAAATTTTGTGATGGGTTGTTCACTTGTTGCGTAAGATATTGCTTGGCTTCGCATGTAACCTGAATCTTAACCCATATGTGTAGTAGTCATATGATTTCTTTCGTGGGTATTAATTTGTATCATCATCATCATCATCATCATCATCATCATAAATATATGCAAACAAATGTTAATTAAAGCGTACTTGTCCTCGTGGTGTAGGGCTTAAGAACAAGCTTATATGTGTCTACAACATGTAAATTGTTATCGCATCCAAATTGTGGTACTAAAATATCTAAAAATATAGAAGGGAATGGTGGATTGTTAAGTATAATCATGTGCATTATGGTTAATATGGCTACTTACGAGTTTATCAGTATCTTATTTCATGACTTATTAAATTGTTCAATGACTTGGAAATATTTGGACGTTAGTTGATCATTGCTCTTCCTGGTCATGGGTATTTAAATATTGAGTTCTTTCTATTATTGTTCAGTTGTCAGTACATGATATTCATCGTGCATGTGTCATGATATTAGTTTATATGATTTGTGTTGTGGATTTATTTAACTTCGGTGATCCTTAAATTTTGATCATATTAATTAGTTAACCATATCGAGTAGTAAAGAATTGTTTTTATCTGCTTCACTTGTATCCTAGTAGTTATGTGTATGGGCAGTCTAGGCAGGCAGGAGTCGTCCTATTAGACCGGTTGTTTATACGCTAATATGGAATCTATGGGGTCATCAGCCCGGATGTTTATAGGCTTGGTGATTGTCGAATCGGGGTATGTTATCCCGAGAGTGTGGCCATACTTAGACAAGGACCGTATATTTATCGTAGTCCTACCATAGGGATAGGGTAACAGTGATGGGTTGCCTTGACGTTTGCCTTACTAAGTGGTAACTGATTTAATATATTTCTTTAATAAGGTTACGACTGTTAATTGAGTCTTTTGTTTTACTTAGTATAAATTGTTAATAATTTATAATGATCTTAAGTTTTTAATTGTGTGAGAAATTAATTAGTATGTCATTTGTATATTATTGATCTGTCTTATTTACTTGGTTGCTTTATCGTGATGTAATATGGCTGGGAGGACGTCCGAGTTACTCCCCACTGACTGTGGTTGTCATTCTTATGACTGACAGGTGGTTGATGGATGCTTATTTTATTTTCTGGGGTTGCATCGAGTGAGATAGCGAGCGCCTGTTTTAGCGCACTCTATTAGTTAAATTAGACTCTGGTTTTAGACATTTATTTCTTTTTCAGTTATAGGGGTATTTATTTCCGATAGACCTTGTATTTTCTTTTGAGTACTTGTTTTTTTAGTAGCTACTGCGGTGTTAAGGTGTTTCCGCCACCTTGAATTTAACTTATATTCTTGTTTTACCGTGGTTGTTACATACTGACATGATTAGTATTGATATTGAAATTGTCTTTCTTGGATGTTTGGATTGGTTGTTGTTTGTCTGTGGTTCTCGAGGTGTGTCCTCGGCTTTGTGGAGTCATCTTCAGGAATGGCTTCACGCCCTTGATTCGCCCCTTGTGGTTCCCGTCACAAGGGTGGTTTGGAAATTAAGACATGGGTTATTGCTAGTTGCGATGAGTGGGGCTTAGGTGGGCAAGGCTACGGTCCCCCACTGGTGGTGAGGATTACCTGTTGCGATGGGTAATTTGACAGGGCTACACACTTGAGTGTGTAGTCGGTTACTGGTTACAAATAGAGTTTGGAGGAATGTTTGTTGAGTTACTTGATTGTTGTTGTTAGGCCTGGAAATCCGCAGATGTCCCTGAATGATATTCTACCTCGACCTAACCATTAGGGTGTCAGGACGTCAAGCTACCAGGACACAAGAAGACAGGCGCCAGCCTATGGAGAGGACAACGGTGAAAATATCAGGACGATATTCGACCAAGAGATCATATTATAGACGAATATACGCGCAATAATTGGGGCATTAATTAGAAAGATTTAGCAATTAAAGACGGCAATTAAAGGAGCAATATTGAGCATTATTCCGGCTAATTAAGGCAGGATATTCAGCATTGATGGAGAAAGATCTAGCAGCCGTTCAACATTTGACTATATAAAGAGCACTTAGATCATTTGCACGACACAAGATAAGATCATAGCAACATACTAGCAATACTAAAATACAAGCTCAATTACAGATATTTGTGCGATTAATTCAATATTATAATGAAATCCTCTCCTGGCTTTGTGCCCGTGGTTTTTTCCCATTTAAGGGTTGTCCACGTACAAAATTCTTTTGTCTTACTGTTATTCATTTACCGTGATGTATTCTTCAAATTTTAGACCCTGTCATACTTATTCGCAGATTAATTCGAGCTAGTTAACCCTTCCTACACCTGCCCTGACCTAATTTCGCCTTGTGCAAAATCTATACAAAATAATTGGCGCCCACCGTGGGGCATCTAGCTCTTTAAAATCTTTTTTCCTTATTTCACAAAAATCCAAATAACCTACAAAAATGGTCCAGCCTACCATCGAAGAACAATTGAATGCATGCCTCCAACAAATAGCTGAGTTGGAAAGCTTGAAAGAAAAAGTAGCCCAAACTGAGGCTAAAATCCTTCAGTTAAGGGAATCTGAGTCAGCTCTAAAATAAAAATTGGAAAAAACCCAGGGAGTAGGCTCTAGATTCCAGCCAGGAACGCCATTTGCATCTATTATCAAAAATATTAATTTCTCCAGCTTTGGGGGCCCGAGTAGCTTTAAATTCATCAATGTAGATGGCGATGGTGAGCCAAACGATAACAATGAAAAACCTGATGAATCTGCAGCAGCCATCATGTTGGCAGTGGTCCAGGAAATCAAGAAGTTAAATGAAAAATTCGAGAAGATACCTGGAGTTTCTGCCAGTTTAGAAGAAGCTGCCCCTGATAGCTATGCTGATTCGCCTTTTATAGACGAAATAGCAAAAGTGGACTTGCCTAAAAAGTTCGTGATCCCGTCTATGAAGATCTATGATGGAACTACGGATCCACAAAATCATGTGACTCTCTATAAACAGAAAATGTTAGCTGCATCCATTCCCAGCGAATTCAGGCAAGTTTGCATGTGTAAGGGATTTGGAACGACCCTGACCGGACCTGCTTTACAGTGGTACATCAACCTGCCAACTGGGAGCATCCACTCATTTGCCAACCTGATCAACAACTTCAACCAATAGTTTGCAAGCAGTAGGGAGTTGGAGAAGCGATCTAGTGATCTTTACAGGATTACATAGAAACAAGAGGAGACTCTCAGGTTGTTCCTTTCCAGGTTCAGCAAAGAGAAAGTGTCCATTCCCAGGTGTGACGTTCGAACAACAATGGAGGCATTCAGGCAGGGGTTATTACCTCATAGTGACCGGTATAATGAACTCACTAAGTATCCTTGCCATACTTTCGAAGATGTTCAGGCCAAGACTCTCGCATATATCAGGCTGGAAGAAGACAAGATCTATAAAGTCGGATCATCCAGCGGGCAAAAGGACTATGAAAAGAGCAATAGGAAAAGCAACAAAGGAAACAATTACAGACCTACTCCATATTCGAGGCCAGACCATTCAGAAGTCAACCTGGCACATGAGTATCAAGGTAAGGCTAAAGTTTTCCCACCTATTTCTGAACATAACTTCAGTGTTGATATTGCAGGATTGATCCAGAGACTTGACAATATGGGATCAGTAGTCAGATGGCCCAGGAAGGTAGAAAATCCCAACCCTAGGAGGGACAACTCCAAATGGTGCGAATTCCACATGTACATTGGACATACGACGGATGATTGCTTCACCCTGAGATAAGAAGTGGACCACCTATTGAAATCCGGTTATCTAAAGGATCTGATCAGGGCTAAAGGTAGAAATGCAGACCAGGGCAAGGAGAACCAGGAACAAAAGCAGGACCGCAACCTTCCTCCACCACCAATCTATGAAGTGAAATTCATATCTGGTGGATCAGAAATTTTTGGCCTGACCAGTTCAGCAGCAAAGAAGATAGCTAGAACGCCAAGGACAACATCACCTTGCAAACTAAATCATGTCCCGACAATCAATTTCAGCAATTGCGACCTGGTAGGGAATCCTGATGTTCATTATGATGGCCCGGTAATTTCTATGCAGATTGGAACCGCTACAGTAAGGAGAATCCTAGTAGATGGAGGCAGCTCGGTGAACCTAATCATGCTTGACGTACTGAAAGCCATGAATATTAGTGAAGATCAAATCACCAAGAAATCCAGCATTTTGGCAGGGTTCAGTGGAGAAACAAGAAGCACATTAGGAGAAATCCATCTTCCAACCTACATTGAAGGGGTCTCATCCTATCAGAAATTTGGAGTCCTGGATTGCTTGTCATCCTACAATGCAATTCTGGACAGACCCTGGATTCATAATGTCAAGGCTGTGCCATCAACCTATCACCATTTTATCAAGGTACCAACGGATTGGGGCATAGCCACAATCAAAGGAGATCACAAGACAACCTAAGAATGCTATACAGCAGCCTTGAAACCTCCCAAGGCAGGTAAGTCCCTCGCATAGCAATTACCGTACCCTGTCAGGAGTACTTATGAAGCACCTCCCAAAATGGAAACAGATCAGGTAATCCTAAACCCTGAGTATCTTGACAAGTATGTTCTAGTAGGATCTAACGCCCCAGACTATGTCAGGCCAGAACTGGTAAAATTCCTTAAAAATAAATCATCTTGGTTTGCTTGGTCTTATTTTGAAATGACTGGAATTAGTGCTGATATAATTACACACAAACTTAATATTGACTAATTAGTTAAGCCTGTGAAACAGAAGAGACGAAAATTTGCACCTGATAGAAATGCAATAATCAACGAGGAAGTGGAAAAACTTCTGGATATGGGAATGATCGAGGAAGTAATGTACCCTGAGTTGCTGGATAACGTGGTTGTTGTGCAGAAAAAGAATGGAAAATGGAGAGTTTGTGCAGATTACACTGACCTGAACAAAGCATGCCCTAAGGATCCATTTCCCTTGCCGCATATTGATGCCATGGTAGACGCAACAGCATAGCGTGAGATGCTGACATTCATGGATGCCTCTAGTGGATTCAATCAAATAAAAATGCACCTTGCTGACCAGGAAAGTACTGCATTCATTACAGAACAAGGCATATACTGTTACACAACCATGCCTTTTGGTCTGAAGAATGCAGGGGCAACATACCAGCGCCTGGTCAACATGATGTTCAAGGATCATATAGGTGATATCATGGAAGTCTACATAGACGACATGGTAGTAAAGTCCAAAAACGCAGAAGATCATATGAAGCATTTGGAAGTAGCATTCCAAATATTGGAAAAATACAACATGAAGCTCAACCCTGCAAAATGCCACTTTGGAGTCTTTGCAGGTATTTTCTTGGTTATATGGTGACAAAAAGAGGCATAGAATCCAGTCCGAAACAGATAAAAGCTATCCTGAAACTTCAGTCACCCAAGTCTGTCAAGGATATTCAGAAATGGACATGCCGGGTAGCTTCCCTAAACCGATTCATATCAAGATCCTCTGAAAGATGTAAAACATTTTACAACCTACTCAGAAAAAATAAGCAGTTCCATTGGACAGATGAGCATGAAGCAGCCTTTCAAGACTTAAAATCGTTTCTATCATCTCCACCCTTACTGGCTAAACCACAGAAGGGGGAACCTCTGTCAGTATACTTATCCATCACCTACACAGAAGTCAGCGCAGTCCTGGTAAAAGAACAGGAAGGCCAACAACATCCTGTCTATTATGTAAGTAAAAGCCTGCTGGATGCTGAAATGAGGTATGGATTACTTGAAAAATATGTTTTAGCTCTAATTATGTCATGTGCCAAGTTACGTCCTTACTTTGAATGTTACCCCATCATAGTCAGGACCAACTTACCCATAAAATCTGTCCTACGCAAGCTTTGAATTGTCGTAGGATGGCCAAGTGGTCGGTTCGGCTTAGTCATACGATATTTCCTTTGAACCCGTGACGACGATTAAATCGCAGGCCTTAGCAGACTTTGTGGCTGACTTCAGCCCTAACCTGGAACCTGACCTGAAAAATGAGGGTAATCAATTAGAAAATAAGACCCCGGACCAAGAATGGACTTTATTCATAGATGGGGCATCTAATGCCATGGGGACAGGGTTAGGATCAGTGCTTAAATCGCCACAGGGGGACATGATAGCTCAGGCTACAAGCTATGAGTTCAAAGCTACTAATAATGAAGCAGAATATGAAGCTCTGATAGCAGGCTTAAAGGTATGTCTAGACTTCGGTGTTCAAAACCTAAAGGTAAAAACTGATTCACTTTTAATTACTAATCAAATAAAGGGAATTTATACGGCCAAAGATGCAAAAATAATTTCGTATTTAGAATATGCAAAAAACCTTACCGCTAAATTTGCTTTATTTGATATAGATCAAATATCAAGAGACCTGAACATGTAGGCTGATGCTTTGGCCAGTCTAGGCTTAAATTTTACCCCTGCAGTCTTCGACAAAATACCAATTGTTCATTTATTTGAACTAGCTGTCAGTAAAACCAAACAGGTCAACCCTGTTAATCGAGATAATAATTCTTGGATCAAACCTTATTATGATTAGTTCCTCCAAGGAATATTACCTCAGGGAAGGCAGGAAGCAAGGGCTTTTAAGATTAGAGCTTCAATCTATGCTATTATCAATAACACTTTATTCAAGAGATCGCAGGCAGGACCATACTTGAGATGCTTAGAGCCTGATGAAGCTAAACAAGTGCTTCAGGAAATACACGATGGACACTATGGCAACCATAAAGGAGGAAAAAGCCTGGCAAGTAAAGTACTCAGGACATGCTACTATTGGCCAACAGCGAGGGCTGATTGCCTGAAATACTGTTCAAATTGTGAAGCCTGTCAAATTCATGCACCAATAAGACATCAGCCATCTGAACTTCTTCACTCAATTTCTGCACCCTGGCCATTCATGAAGTGGGGCATGGATATTGTAGGAAAGCAGCCTATAGCTCCAGGATAGAAAGTATTCATGTTAGCTATGACTTGTTACTTCTCAAAATGGATCGAGGCTGACTCTTTCAGCCAGGTAACCGAAAAATAAGTAATATCCTTCATCAGGACGAATATTATTTGCAGATATGGAGTCCCATCAAAGATAGTATGTGACAACGGAACCCAATTTATGGGGGAAAAACACTAAAGCATTCTGCCAAGAGTGGAATATTAACCTGGTAACATCAACCCTTGGATATCCAAAAGCTAATGGCCAGGTTGAATCTTGTAACAAGGTAGTCATAAGCTGCTTAAAAAAGAAACTGAAGTGAAGACGAGGCAGATGGGTTGAAGAACTTCCATTAGTGCTATGGGTAGACAGGACAACTCTAAAGACATCGACAGGCTAAACACCCTATTCGTTGGTGTATGGCTGTGAAGCTGTCATCCCTGCAGAAATTCGGGTGCCAACATCAAGATATAGCCTGAACAACGTTAAAGCAAACAGAGACCTGATGCAAGACAACCTGGTCCTGACAGAAGAACTGAGAGACGCTGCCAAAATCAGGATGGCATCATACCAACAAGCAGTAGCTAGAACTTACAAAAAAAATGTCAGAATTAGAGTCTTCAGGGAAGGAGACCTTGTCCTACGAAAAGTTTTTCCAAACAAAAAAGAAAAATCAGCAGGCAAGCTTGCCCCTACATGGGAAGGCCCTTACTTAATTGACTCATTCGTCGGACAAGGAGCATACAGGCTCCAAACATTAGAAGGAGAAATGATCCCAAGATCTTAGAATGTAACACATTTGAAATTATTCCATGTATAAAATTTATGTCAGGCCCAAATCAAGTAAAAACTATACCTTTAATATCAGTGATTCAACCTGACGTGCTATCTGAAAATTACGTGTTTCATATGCTCTATGTGCAATCCATGTCTATATATGTAACTAACCCAATTTCTCTTATTTTTAAATCCTGAACAATTATGAATGATAAATGTTTATATGTATAAATATTCAGGATTGAGGGCTACTCTACTCTACATTTGTTTTTAAAACAAATTTTTTCACTTAACTGTGCCAAACGAGTTTGTAACCATCACCGGATACAGTAAATGTCAGGACCAATCTGGCATGAAATAAATGCCTGACTTGACTAAATTTACTGCACACATCTACAACCGGCTGGACGCAACAAGACGGTGCAAGGGTGTTTTATCCCGACCATCAGTCTAAATGCCCTCCTGACAAGCCGAATACCAAACCCTTCAGCCAGGTAGGGGACATAAGCCCACCTGACAGGCCGGTTTTCCACCCCTTCAACCACTATGGCAAAAACCATACATGGTTGAATTACTTACGTTAAGCTTCAATCACAAGACAGGTTAACAAAGTCAAAATTTTATCAGGTCGACAGGATTGGAAGGACAAGGCTCATAGGTTCAAAGAAAATCAAAATTAGCCAGTAAAGGCCATTACCATAATAAAGCCCTTACCCCTTGGGGCAAAGGCACTAAAATATTCGTCAGGGCCAGGAATAACCTGCCTGACCCACCCAAGAAACAAGAAAATAAGATTGTTTATCTAGGGATATCCCCCTGGATGGGCCAATACCATCAAAGAAATTTAAAATTACTGCTCCCCTTTGGAGACAGCGTCAGCACTTTCACTTTTGGCCTGATCAGCCTCAGCATCAACATCCTGCTCCCCTGGAGAATTGACTTCCAGTTCATTGCCCATGTTATGTAGGTCAGGATACTTAGAAGCAGCGAAGGCCATCTCAGCTTCAGGGTTCCAATTTGCCCTGGCCTCCACAGGCTCCGACATGGCAGCCACTTTGCCCTTAATATAAAAGTACATGGAGGCATCATCAAGCTTGAACTCGAAATCATCCCTCTCCAGGGTAAGCTCCTCATTCCTGTCCAACGCCTCCTGCAAAAGTTGTTTTCTTGAGCCTGCCTCAGCCTTGGCAGCATTCCTCTCAACCTGCACCTTCGCCAAATTAGCAGCCCTTGCAACTAGGTCAGCCCGAGCAAAATCCAGTTTAGACTTCAGCTTAGCATAATCAGATCTCATAAGATCAATCCTGGCCACCAAAGAAGTAGCCTGATAAGCGTTATGGAGATAGGTTGCAGCACCCTGAACAGAAACAAGAATAGTATAAGTATTATGTCATAATAATAAACACCTCTAAGTAAAAAATATATACACATATTACAAAATACATATAATAACAACAAAAACTACATACCTCTCTCACAGCAGCCAAAGCACTTGCCAAAAGACTGACAAAATGATCTACTGAAGCAACTGCCTGGGTAGCAGTCTCAATAGGATCAAGGATGAGCATAACATCTGATTTGGAAGTAGGATAATCCCTGATCTTCACCTTAGCAGCCTCCACATTATCTACCCTAGCTCGCACCTCCTTGACCGGGGCAGACAAATTGACCTCCTCCACTTTCCTCTTCTAGGCTGCTGAACTTGTTTCAACAGGGGAGACAGGAATAGCAGAAACCTTGGGAGTAGCAGGCAATTCAGTTAAATCAATGACAGGTTCAGCATCACCACCTTCCTGGGAACTCTCCTCCTTGACCTTGGCCAGCCTGGCAGAAAGGTTAGCCATACCAAACCTGGCAAGGCAAGTCGATGATCTAATAGCTATAACACGAGACACTATATTAGTAATAAAGAGAGGCTATCATAAAAAAGCCAAAAAGAAAAGAAAAGAAAGAACAAAATAGACTTACTGCCTGAAGTAGAAGCACTGACAGCTTTTGAAGGCTTTGGCACTCTGGCAACGCCTTCAGTCTTCAGGCAATGAGGGAGATGACCAGCCCCACAGCAAAGAGGCCAGGTCCTTTCCATTTGAGGAATAGCAAGAAAAGAAAAAATATTGTAGTAGGGTACTTGTTTTGGCAGGATTTTTATTGATCTAGAGCGTCCTGCCAGGGATTTATATGTAGGGTGATCTAACTCGAATAACTTGCCTGATTGGTATAATTAAATGTAAAACAAACTAATAAATAATGACACAAGGATTTATACGTGGAAAAACCCTGGGAATAAGGGAAAAAACCACGGGCACCAAGCCAGGAGTGATTGTTACTATGATTCTGGATAGCCTGATAGAGTATTGTTATATCAGGCGTGACAGGCGAATATATTGCTTAGGAATACAAAGAATATGAGTAAAAGTGATGGTCTTTCAGATAATCCTTCTTGTCTTCTCTTCCTTTCTATTTATAGGTGGTTGCTTCCAATTGTCTTTGTGCCGTTTAGGTTTTCCTGGTAAATAGAGAGTGTGCCCTATTTACCCGGAGATGGTTGCTTCTTTCTTAGCCGTTGCTTTGATCGCTCCCTATATCTTTGCTTTCCGGAATTGGTCTTCCTTTTTTGTAGGGAACATATATAAACTGCCTGTTTGTTGCCCTCGTAGCCTGGTGCTTTTCCTTTTCGTGCTCTTTGGTTATCTTTCGCTTTGTCTTCTATCAACTCCCGCTTGGTGCCTATCCGTGTTAAAGTAATGCCCGATTTTAGATATCTTTTGCCCGGAAGTTGTCCTTGGTGTTACGGGCTATACCCGATCAGCAGATAATTTAGGGCCCAACAATTGCCCCTTATCTCGCTTATTCCTTTATTGGGTTTGGCCAGGAATGAGGAGATAAAAATTTGGGCCAGGCAAGTGATTTGTGCGGGGACTTTCTATCGGATTCAGAATTTGTGTTTGATTCAACTTCTTGTAAATTTACTTACCATAAATAGGGTAGGTTCACAAAACCCTAGGAGAGTCATGATTGATCTTAACCACTTGCTTCCCTAGCCATTATAGTTTTGCGCTATAAATATCCCGCTTATTCCGTGTATGTCTTCACATTCCAATCTCTAATTTTCTTCTTTCTCTTTCTAAAAAATTCTCTCTTTGTAAAAAATTCATTTCCCAGAAAAATAATATATGGTGGTGGCGGGAGAAAGACAAAGCAGCCTTCAAAAGCTCCCGCCGAGGTTGAAAAAGTTCGTTGAAGTTGAAATGGTTTCGCCGAGGTTGAGGGGGTCCCCGATGTCATCCCCGAGGATGATGTGGTGGAGGTTGTTCCTCCTCCGAGATTCTCGTCTATGTCTTATAAGGGGGTTGAGTATTCTCCTAATAAGGCTTTGGCGATCTCTTTCCATGAGGCTAATCAATTGAAACCCGCTTTTGAGCATTATATAAAGGGCAGAGGTCTCATTCCTCATGGGGTCAAGTTTGGATTCCCGAGAATGGTCCTATCGGGGCTAATTGGAGTAGCCCGGGTTGGTTCTCGTATTTTTGAGTGGGCTTTGTGGGTGGTGGTCAACTTCCCCTTTATCCTTTTATGGCCGAGGTGATTAGGGCTATTAGGGTTCCTCCGTTTCAACTCATGCCAATGGTTTGGAAGATTGTCAATTCTATTGAGCATTTATGCTCTAAGCATAAGTTGGTTATTACCCTGGATGATTTTAAGAACGTCTATCACCTGAAGAGTCATTCTACTGGGAGGTTTAATTTTCGAGTCAGGTCAAAGATGGCTCACCTGATCACCAATTTTGATTCAGGGGATGATAAAGGCTGGGCTCAAACTTATATGTTTATCAAGGCTGACTCAATTGCCCCGACTGGACTATCTTAATTACCCAAATTGTTGAAGGAGGTAATCTTTCTTTCCCGCATTATTTTTGGTTTGGTAATAATATTTTTGGAGAGTTCACTTACTTTGCCCGTGCTTTCTTTTAGTAAATGACTCGGGTGAATGATCCCGATCTTTGAGGGGCCTGGTGACCGGGAGAGCAAAGCGGCGTTTATGGCGTTGCTCGAAGAGGAGAGGGCTTGGCCTGCCTGTCTGGGGCAAGCTGCTATGCCTCGTTTTAAGAAGGCTAAGTTGAGCACTTATAAGCCTGTGAAGAGCACTAAGGTTCCAGGGGCATCTTCGTCAGGGAGTAAGTTCTTTTGCTTGTTTTGTCATTCTGTTTCCTGTATTGGATTCATGCTTATATTGCTGATTTAGAAACTCGTCGTGCAAGCTACCAGTGGCTTTCGCGTAATTGCTAGTTTTGGTCTGTCTTTGGTGAAGGCGGGGTTTCTCAAATTACAGTGGGAGAAGTCAAAGAGTAGTGAGGCAATGGGGAGTGATAGTCTTTGTTCAAATTCAGGAATCTGTGCAGGGGGCTCAGTTGGTGTCGCCTGAAAAGATTGTGGATGAAAGTGATCGTCCTGAGAAGAGGAAGAGAGTGGATGAGTCTTTGGGAGGAGTTCATGAGGTCAGGGGAGTCAGGGCTCGTATGGATGAGGTCCAGTTTTGCTAAGGATCAAATTCAAAGCTCGGGCTTTTGTGGTTGATGATCCTTATTTCAAGTACCTGCAGAGGAAGCTTCGCTCGTGCTTTGGCCGCTATGTATCGTTCCGGGATTATGCCGCCAACCTGGTTACCATGCTTCAGGAGGTATATATTTTTTGTCTTTGTTTGTTGTGGGTTTTTGTGTGTGTTTTCTTTTTTGTGGCTTAGATGGGCATTTTCTTTTGTTTTAGAATGTTAGTGATGTGCTGAGGAGTGCCTGTCAACTGGAATCAGTCCATGGTCTAAAAAATGCCTTGGATTGGGAGGTACAAATCTTGAAGAAAGATGCTGACAAGTTTAAAGCTGATTTGGAGGTGTCCAAGGTTGAGAATCATTCGTTGAAGGAGGATAATGAGGCAGGGAAGGCTCGGTTCTTTGGTGGAGTCGCTAAGCTGAAATCGCTCAGGATGCTTTGAAAGCTCTTCGTGCTAAGTTTGATATTGCCCAGGAAGAATTGAAGGTGAAAAACAAAGGCTATGCGGGAGCGATTAAAGGTAAATGAGGAGTTGGTCAGAGAGAGGGATGAGGTTCGAGGCCAGGTATAAAGATGCCGCATTGTATTTCTTTGGCAAGGGTCGTGTGGATGCTATGAAAGAGCCTTCAAGTCGCCTTTTGGAATCCCGATCGGGAATTGGCCGATCTCAATATCACTTATCCCGAGCTTTGTAAGTTGCATGCCGACGAGGAGGTGGACTCTCCTCCATCCAAAGGGAAAAACAGTGATGGTGAAGGAGATGAAGAAGAGGAGGTCTGGCTGATGAGGGGATTGGTTCTGCTACTGTGTCCAAGGTGGGCTAGTTTGATTTTTTCTGTTTTTGGGATTTTGTGTTGTTTTGGCCTATTCAGGGGGGGATGTTCCCTGAACAAATAATTTAGGATTTGTTTTGGTTTTTGTTGGCTTTGCCTGGATAAACGGTGTGTTCTTCCTGCCTGGGAGGGGTGTATTCCTAGGTAGGTTTTAATATATATATCATTTCCTTGATTTTCTTTTGTTTGTTTTTGACTGGGATTTGTACCTGTACATTCATGTGATATTTTTTGTTAGAGTAATGCCCGTCGGAGGGCTTATGGCCCTCATTCCTGTGTTTATAGGAAATGGTGGCTTTATCTGCCTGTCAGGAGGGCTTATAAGAATGAGGGTGGTTGCCGGTCAGGAGGGCTTATGGCCCTCAGCCTGTCAGGAGGGCTTTTTTGACAAGTACTATGGTCTATTCCACCTTTGTACTTGTCTTTTTATGTACTGAGCTCAGTTTATTTTTCGAGTTAGGCAGGCAGGTGCCAAATTAGAGCATTTTTAGAAATGCTGTTCAGGTTGGGTGGAGTGGCCCTCAATCCTGAACATTTGCTTAAGTCTAAAGTGTAACATATAATAAGTGAAAAGAAGGCGTAAAACAAGTTTTCAGGATTTGAAATAAAGTTTTGGGTAAAATTAAAAATAACATGTAAGCAACTTAGCACATAGCAGGTATGAAATAGTTTTAAGTGGTAACTTAGCACATAGCAGGTATGGAATTTAGCACATGTATATAGGGTGGGTGATTTTACCGCTTCTCGATATGAAATAGTTTTAAGTGGGAAATGTTCCAAGATCTGGGGATCATTTCTCCTTCCAAAGTTTGTAGCCTGTAAGCTCCTTGTCCCACTATTGAATCAATTAAGTACGGGCCTTCCCATGTAGGGGCTAGTTTGCCTGCGTTCTTTTCTCTGGTGTTGGGGAAAACTTTCCTTAGTACCAGGTCTCCTTCTTTGAATACTCTGATGTTGACATTCTTGTTGTAACTTCGCTCGCTGTTGGTAGGCGGCTATCCCGACTTTGGCCGCATCTCTCAGTTCTTCCGTTAAGAGTAGGTTATCTTGTAATAGGGGCCTGTTATCTTCTATTGTGTTCAGCCGCTTATACGGTAGTTGGTACATGAATTTCTCGCTGGTATTATCGCTTCGCATGACCATAGACCAGGGAATATGGTGTTTGGCTGTGGTCGTTTTGGGTGTGGTCTGTCGACCCATAAGACTAGGGGGAGCTCTTCGCCCATCTTCCTTTTCTTCTTTTCAGCTTTTTCTTCAGGTAACTGATTACTACTTTGTTGCTTGATTCTGCTTGGCCGTTGGCTTTAGGGTAGCCTGGTGTAGATGTGACTAGATTGATATTCCATTGTGCATGTAAACTAGTCGTTCTTTTTCCCACAAATTGTGTTCCATTATCACAGACTATTTCTGAAGGTATTCCATATCTGCATATGATGTTCCTTTTGATAAATGATATGACATCTTTTTCTTTGACTTGCCTGTAAGAGTCTGCCTCTATCCATTTGGAAAAGTAGTCAGTCATTGCTAGCATGAAGACTTTTCGTCTGTGCGCCCGAGGTAGCTTCCTACTATGTCCATGCCCCATTTCATAAGTGGCCAGGGGGCCGAGATGGAATGTAGTAGTTCTGATGGTTGATGGATATAAGGGGAATGGATTTGACAGACTTCACATTTTGAGTCGTATGCTATGCGATCGACTCTCAGTTGGTTGGAAGTAGCCTGTCCGACAATTTTGCTTGCCAGGCTCCTTCCACCTTTATGATTTCCGCAGTATCCATTATGTATGTCTTCTATGACTGGTGGCTTCATTTGGTTCCGTGCAACGTAAGTAAGGTCCAAACTGAGACTTTTAAACAAGGTGTTATTTATAATGGTATAAGTGGATGCTTTGATTTTCGTGGCCCTTGCTTCATTTTTATTTGTAGGGAGTATCCTCGTAGGAACCAATCATAGTAAGGTTTAGTCCAGGAATTTGTATCTTCCTGGATAGGGCAAATTTGTTCAGGCCTTTCTATGGTTGGTTCCAGCAGGTGGACGATGGGTATTTTGTCAAACACGGCAGGGCTGAAATTTGATCCCAGGCTGGCTAGGGCATCCGCCTGGGTATTTAGGTCCCTTGGTATTTGGTCAATGTCAAAGGTTGAATTTTTGCAAAGGTTTTGACATATTCCAAATAGAGTATCATCTTTGAATCTTTTGCAAAGATATACTCCTTTAACTTGATTGGAAATTAAGAGAGAGTCAGTTTTTACCTTGAGGTTTGCTACACCGAGTTCTATACATACCTTTAATCCAAAGAATCGGGCTTCATATTCAGCCTCATTATTCGTGGCTTTGAACTCACAACTAATAGCTCGTGCAATCAGGTCTCCCCGTGGTGATTTTAGTACTAATCCTAGGCCGAGTGCCTTTCATATTTGTTGCCCCATCTACATGGAGAGTCCATTCCCGGTCTCTTTTTTGGGTGTCAAGAAGATTGACCTCTTTTATGAGGTCTGGTTCTAGGGTAGGACCGAATTCACCCACGAAGTCCGCTAATGCCTTAGATTTAATTGCCGTCCGGGTTCAAAGGTTATATCATAGGTCTTTGATTTGACCGACCATTTTGCCATTCCGCCTCGATAACTCAGGCTTTCTCAGATGATTTGATAGGCAAGTTGGTTCTTACAACGATTGGGTGGCTTTCAAAATAAGGTCGAAGTTTAGTGCAGGACATTACTAAAGCAAGTACATATTTTTCAAGTAGGCCATACCGGTTTCGCATCTAGGAGACTTTTACTTACATAGTAGACTGGATGTTGTTGGCCATCAATTTCTTTGGTCAGGACTCCACTTAATGTCGTTTTTGTGATGATAGGTAGACCGTCGGGGTTCTCCTTTGTCTGGTTTTGGCAAGTAGCGGAGGTGTAGTCGGGTATGTTTTGAGCTCCCGGAAGGCCGACTCGTGTTCAGCAACCATTTGAATGTTTTGTTCTTCCCGAGTAGGTCATAGAATGCCTTGCATCTTATCGATGATCCGGAAATGAATCTATTCAAGGCCGCAACTCGTCCCGTCGTTTTGAATATCTTTGACCGACTTGGGGATTCCAGTTCTAGTATGGCTCTTATTTGTTCTGGGCTAGCTTCTATTCCTCTTTTGGTCACCATGTACCCCAGGAATTTTCCTGAGGATACCCCAAAATGGCATTTGGATGGGTTGAGTTTCATATTGAAATCTTCTAGGATTTTAAAGGTCGTTTCCAAGTCCCCGACATGATCTTGACTTTCTTTGATTTAACTACCATGTCATCAATATAGACTTCCATGGTGTCCCCTATTTGGTCTTTAAACAATGTATTGACCAGGCGTTGGTATGTTGCCCCCGCATTTTTCGTGCCAAAGGGCATTCTTTGTGTAGCAAGATATGCCCCTTTCCGTGATAAATGCAAAGATGTTCGATCGATGGGTGCATCTTGATTTGGTTGAATCCACTTGAGGCATCCATGAATGTCGAGTTCGTGTCTCCGTTGTAGCATCCACCATTGCGTCTATGTGTGGGAGTGGAAATGGGTCTTTTGGACAGGCTTTATTGAGGTCTGTGTAATCTACACAAACTCTCCACTTGCCATTCTTCTTTTGAACCACCACTACGTTGGCTAGCCGCCTAGGGTACATGACTTCTCTTATCATCCCCATGTCCAATAGTTTGTCTACTTCTTCATTAATGATAGCATGTCTTTCACCGGCAAACTTTCTTCTTTTCATTGGACAGCTTATAAGACTCATCAACATTTAGTTTATGTGTAATAATATTGGCATCTATTCCGGTCATATCAAAATGTGACCAGGCAAAACATGAAGATTTACCTCTAAGAAAATTTACTAATTCTGGCCCGATATGATCGGGGACATCGATCCTACCAAAGACGTACTGTCGGGGTACTCGTGGTCTAAAATTACTTGATCGGTTTCCATTTTGGTTTTCGCCACATGAGTTGTCCCGACAGTGGTATCGTAATTGCTAAAGGCGAGGGACTTACTTGTCTTGGAAGGCTTCAAAGTGACTCAAGATAACATTCCCGGGCAGATTTTTGTTCACCTTTAATGGTTGCTACTCCCATTCTCGTTGGTATTTTGATGCATTGGTGATAGGTGGAGGGTATGGCTCTTACGTTGTGGATCCATGGTCTCCCCAATATGGCATTATAGGATGACAGCACCCAAGACTCCAAATATTTCATATGAAGATACTCCTTCCACATATGTGGGCAGGTGTATTTCTCCCAGTGTGTTTCTTGTTTCTCCATTGAATCCTACTAGGACATTAGACTTCTTTATGATTTGGCTTTCATCAATCTTCATTGCTTTAAGGACATCAAGCATGATCGGGTTTATCAATCGCCTCCATCTACCAGGATTCTCATGACACGTGCAATCCCTATTTGCATGGTGATTACCAGGCTGTCATGGTGGAGGTCCGGAATGCCCCCGCATATCGTTGTCGTCAAAAGTAATTTGAGGTAAATTGATAGATTTAAAAGGAGATTTCATTTTTGACTCCCTGGCAATTTTCTTAGCAAAATTGAACCGGTCAAAGCCACAAATTTTCGATCCTCCATTGATGAATTTGACTTCATAAATGGGTGGTGCAGGGGTAGGTCACGTTGTTGCCTTTCGTGTTTCTTCTTGTTCCGTCATCTTCCCCTGTTCTTTGTTTGCATCAAGTCTTTCAGGTATCCTTTCTTTAGCAGGTAAGCCACTTGTCTCCGTAATCCCAGGCATTCTTCTATTGTGTGACCTATGTCCATGTGAAATTCACACCACCTGGTGGTGTCCTTTTTCGAGTTGGGGTTGTCGACTTCTTTGGCCACTTGACAATGTCTCCCATATGGTCAAGCCTCTTGATTAATCCTGCAATGTCAACAGAGAAGTTATATTCCGGGACAGGAGGATAAGTATAGGAGTTACCTCGTTGTTCATGTGTATAGTTGACTTCGATCTGTCGGGTCTTGTGTAGGGAGATGGCCCGGAACCGCTTCCTTTGTTGTTAAAGCTTTTCCGTTGGTTTTGTCATATCCCGAGTTGTTGTCGTATTATCGCCTTGTAGCCTTTGTCTTCCTCCACTGATATAGCCTATGGCTAATGCTTGGACATCTTCAAAGGTATGATAGGGCTTCATGGTCATTTCATCGTAGAAGTCATTTGTCCAGGGGGGTAGCCCTTGCTCGAAAGCTTCAACTACTGTTCCAACATCACATCCGGGGATTGAGACTTTTTCTTTGTTGAATCTTATCATGTATGATCTGATGGATTCTCCAGGCTTCGTTTAACCCCGTACAGTGTCACCGGATCTCTTTTCTAGTTCCTCGCCGCTGGCAAACCGATGATTGAAAGAATTGACCTGTGTCAAGCAAAGGACTTGATGCTTCCATTTGGCGGGTTTATGTACCATTGCAAGGCAGTCCATTCGAGTTGTTCCAAATCCCTTACACATGCATACTTGACGTAGTTCATCGGGAATTGATGTGCCAAAGATCCTTTGCTTGTAATAGGCAACATGGTTTTGTGGATCAGTGGTTCCATCATAGATTCTCATTGAGGGAATCACAAATTTCTTTCGCGTGTCTATCTTTGCTATTTCATCCACGAAGGGTGAATCAAAGATAGCTCGGATTTGCTTCTTCAATTGGGGTAGGAACTCCCGGGATCTTTTCAAATCTCTCGTGAAGTTTTTGGATTTCTTGGAGCATAGCCATCATAATGGCCGTGTTAGTCTGATCTTGGAGTTCTTGATTTTGGAGTTCTCCGGAGTCCATTTCTTCTCCTGCTTTGGATTTTGATGGAGTTGGAGTACCAATATTGGAGAAGTCAATGTTCCTTATGATGGAGGAGAATGGTGTGCCAGGCTGGACTTTCAATTTTGATCCTGAAGCTTTTTCTCCCAGCTGTATCTTTAGGCTGGATTCTGATTCTTTCAATTTTGCCACTTCAGCTTCAGCCTGGATCATTTTTTGTTTCAGTTGTTCCATCTCCAACAACTGTTGTTTGGCAGCAGCTAATTGTTGCTCAATGCTATCTCCTGCCATTTTTTCTTAGTTTTTTGTGGTATTTGATGGTGGGCTTTTGATTATTTTTGAGTTAGATGCCCCACGGTGGGCGCCAATTGTTTTGGCAGGATTTTTATTGATCTAGAGCGTCCTGCCAGGGATTTATATGTAGGGTGATCTAACTCGAATAACTTGCCTGATTGGTATAATTAAATGTAAAACAAACTAATAAATAATGACACAAGGATTTATACGTGGAAAAACCCTGGGAATAAGGGAAAAAACCACGGGCACCAAGCCAGGAGTGATTGTTACTATGATTCGGATAGTTTGATAGAGTATTGTTATATCAAAGTGATGAAGTAATATATTGCTTAGGAATACAAAGAATATGAGTAAAAGTGATGGTCTTTCAGATAATCCTTCTTGTCTTCTCTTCCTTTCTATTTATAGGTGGTTGCTTCCAATTGTCTTTGTGCCGTTTAGGTTTTCCCCGGTAAATAGGAGTGTGCCCTATTTACCCGGAGATGGTTGCTTCTTTCTTAGCCGTTGCTTTGATCGCTCCCTATATATTTGCTTTCCGGAATTGGTCTTCCTTTTTGTAGGGAACATATATAAAACCGCCGTTTGTTGCCCTCGCAGAGCCTGGTGCTTTTCCTTTTCGTTCTTTGGTTATCTTTCGCCTGCCTTCTATCAACTCCCGCTTGGTGCCTATCCGTGTTGAAGTAATGCCTGATTTTAGATATCTTTTGCCTGGAAGTTGTCCTTGGCTGTTACCTGGGCTATACCTGATCAGGCAGGATAATTTAGGGCCCAACAGTACTCAATTTCAGTAACCCAATCATCAACTGCGCAAAGGGAGGTATAACTCAATTTAATTTATTTATTTTAAAACTAACGAATAAACATGCAGGATAAAAGGAAAAGTGGCGTGTCGTAAAATTCGTCGTCAAAAGTTTACCCAACCAAAACAATATTTATAACTTTACTAACTACTCTTAGTAAAGAGGCAAGCAAAGGTCGGATCCCAAGGGACGAGTATTGATGTAGGATTTTCAATTGCAAATGGTTGCGTCTAAGGGTGTCACAATTTGGGTTGAGATAGGAGATCAACTAAACTAATCAACAATATAAAAGTAAAATGATAAAAACAAGCAAGATGATTAGAATGAGATGTAAACAATTGATTAAAAGCACTAGGGTGTCATGGGTTCATAGGATATTTGATACGTGCATTTTATATAGTCTTTTTAGCCTATTTTATGCACGTATTTCTACGCTAATATCGTAGTTTATTGCTACGAAATGCCCCGAATATGCTACTTTAGTTTGTTTTGTCTTATTTGCAGGAATGAACCCAAAAGTAGTGAAATCAAGCCTTTTACCATCCTTTTAGCATGCATTTGGAGGAAGAGTAAATTTGGAGCGGGGATGTAGCTATCTTGAGATGCGCAAAGAAGAAAGATAGCTAGGCGAGCAAAGGAAGAACTTCAAATTGCTAGTGCCTACTTTGGAGAGCCATATATCGGTTTCTACAACAGATATTCAGGTGATTCCAATTGGATATGAAAGTTTGTCCTTTTAGCTTTCCAACGCCACCGGAATCGCCCTATTTGCCCAAGTAACGAAGAAATGGCAGCCATTTGAAGTTCAGTGCGCAAAGCAGGAATTACCCGATCGAGAACTATTTCTATTCGATCGAGAGCTACTTCTTCTCGATCGAGTGATTAAAGAGGAATTGTTCTCGATCGAGAGGAATGCTAAGGAATATCACTCGATCGAGAGACTACATGATCGATCGAGCAACTATTTTTGACGGGTTTGGGCTTTAATTAGCCCGCGTGATATTTTATTTCGCTAAACTCTTTTGCTTTGCTATTTAAGCATGCTTTACTAGGTTTATTAGGGGGATCCTTTCATATTATCAAACATTCTACTGTAACCTTAGAACGTTGCCTTGTTCCTCTTCACTGTTACTTTATCTCGGGATTATTTTCACGCGGATTTTGTGTTCTTTACGCCGGATTCGCTTGGATTGTAATTTCTTTCTCTTCCTTTAATAATAATTAATCCTTTATTGCTTTAATTCTTCGCTTTCGTTACAATTAATTTCTGCCCTAATTTTCCTTATCGCAATTTATTGTTATTTCATTATGTTTACTCGGGAAATTAATTGTCGTTAGTTTAATTAGTAATATGAGTAGCTAATTCCCTTATGCTAAGACTATAGGGGATCCATAATTATGAAGGGAGAGTAATCGATTTATTGGGTTAATCTTTGGTATTGTCTTGTTGGTTAAATGTTGCAGATTAATTGTATCCGTCTCGATTGAGTCGACACAATTAGACCTATATAATTCTTAGTGATCCTCGACCTGGACCGAAAGGTTGGAAGAGGCAAGACTAGTAGCGAACAATAGGGTATTGCAGTGAGGGCGAAAGTTAAGCTGTTTACACTTTAGGGTGAATTAAGGACCGAAAGGTGACATTCGTTACCCCTTAGACCGTATTTGCATTGACCTGAGACCTAGATTACTTGACCGGATGATTATGGTGAACCGTCTGTCTTAGCTGCTCCTCTTTATCTGTTTTCTCCCTTATTTTTATTCCCCTCTTCCTTATTCTCTTTAGTTTAGAATATCACTTTCAAAACCCCCACACTGTGACATCCGACAGACCAAATTAGACAGATATTTAGCAACTTAGCCTCCCTGTGGAGATCGACCCTACTTGTTGCTAGCTTCTGTTAGTTGTAACTTAGGTATTTATTTTTGGTACATAACGACCGTATCAAATTTTGGCGCCGTTGGCGGGGAGGCGACGCTTTTTATCTGTTTTATTTTTTTTGTTTTTCACCTCAAGGGAAGACTAAGTACCTTGAGGCTGTTCTTATCTTTTTCGTTAGTGCTGTTTTGATAGGCCTACAGGTTTATTAGACAGACTACTGAGGGAGATTATCGAAGGGAAGGCTTGAGTACCTTCGATCCCTCTTGCAGAGATGACATCTGTCTCCCGACTAATTGCTCAGTTTGAAGCCCAAGCTGTGAAACCTGCTAGTTGGGAAAGGACGAAATCTTGGGGATGTGGTGCTGCTGAGCACAATGCAGCTGTAGTTGTGCCGCCACATCCACCCCATCAATGGCCACCGCAACAAGATCCTCGTGATATACAGAAAAAAGAAATCGCGGAGCTGAAATCCTTAATTCTAGAATATGATAGATATATGGGTGCTCAAGTCACTGAGCTGCAGTCTGCAATTGCTCGGTTAACAGCTGGGTTGGTTGCTCGGCAACCAGAAGAGGTGTACTTGACCAAGAGCGGTTTTTCCCATGAAGAACCCGCGTTGCCCAATGCTGAAAATGATTTCTATATTTCGGATGACGAATTTCTATCGTATTTCCAGAGTGTATGCGGGGATATCACGTACAGACAGAAGAAAGTCCTCGATCGAGTAATATCTCTTCTCGATCGAGTGACATGCAGGAGGATAGTTCTCGATCGAGTGATTTTGTTACTCGATCGAGTGAGATGCGAGAGGAAGTTGGTCGATCGAGTGAGTATTTTACTCGATCGACTGATTTGGCCATTGGGAGCTTTAATTCGTCACTTGGGTTCATATTGGATGACGAGTTTGACGATGATGAAGGTTACGGTGAACCTCCCTTATTCACGCCGAGTCGGATACACTTGAAGTGCGATTTACGGGATGGATTTCGAGGAGGTTGATGAAGAAGCGGTGAGACGGTAATTGCTCCTAGCACGGATGAGGTAATGCATCCCTTTGTCAGTGATTCCGTCGTTGAGAGCAACCAACCCGAGGTAGTAAGCGATAATTTCATTATTGTTTGTTTTAACAGTATGTTGCCTCGTTTAATTTGTGCTCCTTCTTTTAATGCTACACCCTCTCATATGTGGACGTTTAAATTAGCAAATTCTCACCGTACATGTCATCTCAAAATTGCTAATCTGAGTCGGGACCCTTATATATTGACAGTTGCTCCCGCGCTCCTTTATTATGTGGATAAATTTAGGAGCTCACATAGGAAATTTGTTAGACTCAAACGGTTGTTTAATTTCATTTCCTATTTCTTGATTCCACTTTGGTGCTACTTATGCTATTGTGTAGCACATGCGCAGGTTTATGATTTAATGCTGCGCGCTTTGAGCTGTTTTGATTATGACTAATTTGAGTGGCTCGAAGAAAAAGAAGGTCGAGCTGGGACTTGACTGAAGCTAGCACTACCCGGGAGGCAACCCGGCGATTTTATTTTGCATTTTTTTTTTCAGTTGTAATAAATGGTTTTTATACCATAGACTATCTCAGTTTACTTGTCTAGTTAGTTTACGGGCTGTTTTTCATTGCATTATGCAAGAATATGCTGCAGATCACTCGATCGAGTACTTTTTGTACTCGATCGAGCACTTGTGCTGCCAAATTCACTCGATCGAGCAGATATTCCACTCGATCGACCACCTGCAGAACTGGAACTACTCGATCGACCACAATACCTTCCGATCGAGCAGTTTTTGGATGCCCATTCACTCGATCGACCACTGTTGGACAGATATCGAGTGTACTTGACTTGGATTAGCTTCGAGACGGTTTTAGGGTTTTAGCAACCTCCCATTTCATGGTCGGTTTGGGAGGTCCCCTTATTCGCGCTATCTTGTGAGTTTCTCCGCTTTTACTCTCTTTTTCCTTTAGTTTGCGTTTCCTTTCCATGTTTTGGTACAATGGGGGCATTGTACGGTTTGGTTTGGGGAGGTTATGCATCCATATCTGTGTCTGCATATTGTTTTTAATGCAATTCAGTTATCACGTTTAATTTATGTTTGCATTGTTGTTTATTTTTGTTAAAAATTCAAAAATTCCATAAAAATTGAAAATTTTCAAAAATTCAAAAAAATTTAACGTTTATTTTAGCATATAGGTTGAGTCGGAACGGTGGATTTCCATGATGAAATTGCACTATATTGTCTTTTTGCTTAAGCCTTGCATTAAACTATTATTTTTTTAGCTTTGTCTTTTGCATAATCTACGAGTTAATGTTTAAATTTAGCTGAACGAATAGACTTGACCTAAAATTTTGGCAACCTACTTATAATTTCTAAGATTTAGAGCCTTATAAACTGGTGTCATTTATGACCGGTTTCATGTAGGATTGTGAGTAGTTACTCCTTGCATAACATGTTCATTAATTTGTACGTATATGAAATTCAATTGCTTTTTGCCGTCATACATTCGGGTAAGTAGTTGGTGTCATATGCAGGGAGGTGCTTACATATTCCCTTTTCTTTCATTTTTACCCATTTAACTCCACATTAGCCAAATTTGCCTATTGACCCTTAACTACATTCCAAATTTAGCCTGCCTTGTCAAGCTAGTTTAGATTGTTTTTGCGGTATATTGTCTATTGTATCAAATTTTGGTTCATATCATTTTGATTTGGAGTTGGTAATTTATGAAGAAAAGGAGGTTGATGATAAAAAAGACGTGAAAAAGAAAGAAAAAGAAAAAAAAGAAGAATTCGAAAAAATCAGAAAAGAAGAAACCGGAAAAAATAGAAAGAAAAAAAAAAAAAAGAGATGTTGTTTGTTGATTAGGCGGTTTCTGCTCCTATGTTCTATCTTATATCATATGAGGAGTATTATCAGTTTGGTTTGGTGAGATTTTGTGCCAATTGAAGGGCATGTGCTTTATTCTATAATTGAGTTGGAATCGGATGTCGATAGATGGTTTTGTTCAGGTACTAGCTTGATCACCTATACCTCCACATTCCCATAAATGTTTTGCCTTTTCTTACCCATTGCCTCACTTTACCATATTTTTGTAAGCCCTCGGCTGTGACAGGACCTCGTTTGGTTGGAATGTGTGAACGGTAGCTAGAATTGTCTATCATATTAGTTGCATGCATGTTTATGTGGGTCGTAGTCTAGGTAAGCGACTATTTTTATTCTTCTCTCTTACATTCATTTGCTTACCCTTTGCTTCATGAGAGAAGAGTGACCCGTGAGAGTCCATTATTAAAGGTCTTGCAAGGTCGATTTGTTCAAACTTTATTATAAACATCTTACAACTCGTTTGCATTTGACTGTTTAGCTATAAGTGTTAGTTTGCTTGCATTAAATTGGCTTAAGTGGGCATTTGTAGCTAGCTCTGAGTTATCTTTTTCCGTTCCATTAGTTGCATTTTAGTTTACTCGAGGACGAGTAAAGGTTTGGTTTGGGGAGATTTGATACGTGCATTTTATATAGTCTTTTTAGCCTATTTTATGCACGTATTTCTACGCTAATATCGTAGTTTATTGCTACGAAATGCCCCGAATATGCTGCTTTGGTTTGTTTTGTCTTATTTGCAGGAATGAACCCAAAAGTAGTGAAATCAAGCCTTTTACCATCCTTTTAGCATGCATTTGGAGGAAGAGTGAATTTGGAGCGGGGATGTAGCTATCTTGAGATGCGCAAAGAAGAAAGATAGCTAGGCGAGCAAAGGAAGAACTTCAAATTTCTAGTGCCTACTTTGGAGAGCCATATCTCGGGTTCTACAACAGATATTCAGGTGATTCCAATTGGAGATGAAAGTTTGTCCTTTTAGCTTTCCAACGCCACCGGAATCGCCCTATTTGCCCAAGTAACGAAGAAATGGTAGCCATTTGAAGTTCAGTGCGCAAAGCAGGAATTACCCGATCGAGAACTATTTCTATTCGATCGAGAGCTACTTCTTCTCGATCGAGTGATTAAAGAGGAATTGTTCTCGATCGAGAGGAATGCTAAGGAATATCACTCGATCGAGAGACTACATGATCGATCGAGCAACTATTTTTGACGGGTTTGGGCTTTAATTAGCCCGCGTGATATTTTATTTCGCTAAACTCTTTTGCTTTGCTATTTAAGCATGCTTTACTAGGTTTATTAGGGGGATCCTTTCATATTATCAAACATTCTACTGTAACCTTAGAACGTTGCCTTGTTCCTCTTCACTGTTACTTTATCTCGGGATTATTTTCACGCGGATTTTGTGTTCTTTACGCCGGATTCGCTTGGATTGTAATTTCTTTCTCTTCCTTTAATAATAATTAATCCTTTATTGCTTTAATTCTTCGCTTTCGTTACAATTAATTTCTGCCCTAATTTTCCTTATCGCAATTTATTGTTATTTCATTATGTTTTCTTTGGGAAATTAATTCTGTTAGTTTAATTAGTAATATGAGTAGCTAATTCCCTTATGCTAAGACTATAGGGGATCCATAATTATGAAGGGAGAGTAATCGATTTATTGGGTTAATGTTGGTATTGTCTTGTTGGTTAAATCGCAGTTAATTGTATCCGTCGATTGAGTCGACACAATTAGACCTATAATTCTTAGTGATCCTCGACCTGGACCGAAAGGTTGGAAGAGGCAAGACTAGTAGCGAACAATAGGGTATTGCAGTGAGGGCGAAAGTTAAGCTGTTTACACTTTAGGGTGAATTAAGGACCGAAAGGTGACATTCGTTACCCCTTAGACCGTATTTGCATTGACCTGAGACCTAGATTACTTGACCGGATGATTATGGTGAACCGTCTGTCTTAGTCGCTCCTCTTTATCTGTTTTCTCCTTCTTTTTATTCCCTCTTCCTTATTCTCTTTAGTTTAGAATATCACTTTCAAAACCCCCACACTGTGACATCCGACAGACCAAATTAGACAGATATTTAGCAACTTAGCCTCCCTGTGGAGATCGACCCTACTTGCTGCTAGCTTCTGTTAGTTGTAACTTAGGTATTTATTTTTGGTACATAACGACCGTATCAATATTCATGGGAGTTGATCATACAAACATATTCCCAAATTATAAGCAAGCAATTATTATTGTGGTGGGATCGAGTTAGTGTATATCTTACAATACCTAAGAAGGTTTGGGTCCCGAAGCCGAATTGATTAGATTGTACAACACCTACATGTCGACCTAATCCTTCCTATTCAACATTATGCATGGTCTAATGAGACTCGAGTTGGTTTATGTCTTACAAGTCTCATTGAAAAGATAGGTGATGGGTAAAAAATGCAAGGATTCATAGGCTCGCATTTCATCAAACATAACATGTGCATAAGTTGGAATCACAACAAGCAAGCAAATTAATTATGAAAACATATTAGATTAAGCATGAATCAATCCCCATGTTAGTTTCCCCTAATTCCCTATTAACCCTAGTTAAGGAAACTACTCACTCATTATCATGTTTAACATGCTAACAAGGTTGTCAATCATACTAGCAAGGCAAAACATGATGAACAAATGAAAATGATTAACAATAATTAAAAAGGATTAAGAGAGAATTATACCTATGAAAATGATTCCAAATAATAAAGCAAAGAATAATAGAAGTACTTGATGATTGATGGAAGGTTGTGAATCCTCCAAATAAACCCAAATAATCTTGTAATTACCCAAGATAAATGATGAACAATAAAGAAATTAAGGAAAGATTAAGGAATGAGATTTGTATTAATACTAGATTAAGAGTTGATTACAAGATTAAGGAATGATTACTAATTGATTAGAACTTGATTAAGAAAGCATGCTAATCTAAGTAGTACAATTGGGTATTTATACTAAAGATTAGGTACATAAATTAGGGTTACTTAGGGCTTAAATGATTATTAAGACCGTTAAGAAAAGTTGAGGAAATGCTCCTCTCCAAGGAGATGAGCATCTCCGTTTTGTTAGTCTCGTATGGATATGCTCGTTCCGAGCGGCTTGGAAGCTGGCACGGTGGGTTCTGTCAGGTGATCCGAGCGTATCATAGAGGAGACGCTCGGATTCTATGGCTTCAAGATGAGCATCTTAAGCTTGGGACGCTCGGATTCTGGTGGAGGGAGACACCCGGATCGCTGGCAATCCGCTCGGATCTTGGGTCAGACAACTTCTCTTCTCTTCATTACCCAACAATCCACGGGGATCTTGTTGAGGATGCAAGGATCCTTTCATCATTGCGCAATCTACTTTATTATCTACATAGGCCTTCTAGTATCGTCTTCCCTTTGATGCTTGGTTATTGGATGCGATCAATTTAGCTCCATTTCGCCATGTAAATGCAAGGTTTGCTCTCCTCTCTTACCAAGGAAACAAAACCTCAAAGAACATGCAAAATGGGAAACTAAAGATAGTAAATGACCCAATTATGCACTATAAAGCATAAAAACGAGGCTAATTCAGAGACTAAATGTGATCAAATATGAGTCACATAAAAAAGCTAGGGTACTCACCACCAACACAAGCATCATAGTTTAAATACGCCAGATTAGGGCCCACAGAATTGGTCCTGATAAACATGTACCCAACAGCTCAGTTCTTATCATGGCCGCTATCCACATTGCTGAGAAGAGAAGTAGTAGAAGGCCTGACTTTGAAACTTATGCGGCCAGGGCTATTGGTCTTGACAGCGTAGCAGGCTTTCAAATCTTCAAGAGAAAAAGAGATATTATGTTTTTTTACAGAGATATTCAACAGAGCAGACTGCTTTCCACACCATAGGTATCAGCTGATAAGAAGGCACGCCAATTTCTTTGATGACGTCCACTATAAGTGGAGAGAAAGGAAGCTTGCAACCAGCCCTGAAGGCCCAGTCATGAATACAGAACCAACCAGGACATGCCCAGTACACCTTAACAGGGGAGTTTTCAGGGATCCAGACTTCAGAATCGGCAGTAATAATTCCCTTATCCTTCAACAGCTTTTCAAATTCATGTTTCAGATGATTTGAAAGAGACTGATCATCTTTCAGAGCTTTAGTGGGTTTGAATTCAAATTCACCATGGAAAATTGAAATCATCTCAAGAAGAGAATCAATCGGTTTTTCAGCCACAGGAAGTTGAGCAACAAAAGATGAAGGGAGATTTTTAGAGGTGGTTTCTTCAGGCTTCTAAACGAATGGAGTTCCAGGAGACATCACTCCCCTGGAAGATTTCTTTTTCGCGGCCATTATTGAAAACTTGTTGAAAATTTATCAAAGAATTAATAAAATTTGAAGAAGAAGATTAAATAAGAAGGGAATAGATTTTGGTGAAGATTAATTCAATGAAGTAAAAGGATATTTATACTCGGTGAAATTAGGTTTTCAACCGCAACTTGCAAAGATAATTATTGAGGAAGTTGCACTAATTACGACACGCGTCATCAAACCGCTAACTAACCGAAGCCAATCAGCCATAATCTAACAGTTGAGCAGTTTTTTATAAATTAGAGGTTATCTCCTTATTTATGGCCTGACCCAGTGAAGATAAGGAGATAAGGCGCAATTGTTAGGCTTGGAAATCCGTAGATGTCCCTGAACGATATTCTACCTCGACCTAACCATCAGGGTGTCAGGACATCAAGCTACCAGGACACATGAAGGCAGGCGCCAGGCCATGGAGAGGACAACGGTCAAAATATCAGGACGATATTCGACCAAGAGATCATATTATGGACGAATATACGCGTAATAATTGGGGCATTAATTAGAAAGATTTAGCAATTAAAGACGGCAATTGAAGGAGCAATAATGAGCATTATTCCGGCTAATTAAGGCAGGATATTCAACATTGATGGAGAAAGACCTAACAGCCGTTCAGCATTTGACTATATAAAGAGCACTTAGATCATTTGCACGACACGAGACAAGATCCTAGCAACATACTAGCAATACTTAAATACAAGCTGAATTACAGATATTTTTGCGATTTATTCAATATTATAGTGAAATCCTCTCCTGGCTTGGTGCCCGTGGTTTTTTCCCATTTAAGAGTTTTCCACGTACAAAATTCTTTGTCTTAATATTATTCATTTACCGTACTATATTCTTCAAATTTTATACCCTGTCATACTTATTCACATATTAATTCGAGCTAGTTAACCCTGCCTAGACCTACCCTGACCTGATTTCGCCTTGTGCAAAATCCATACAAAACAGTTGTTTTGTTATTTCTTATCTTGGTTATACAAATGAGTGACCCCGTTTCCGTTTTTTCAAAACTATGGTGATCCATTCGGGGATGGTGAGCAGTTGGCTTAGAAGGAGTTGGTTGATATAATTCTTGCGGGACATGGAAGGGAATTGAGTTATCACGCTGTCTAACTAGTTGCCACTGTCACTCATGCTTAGTAGTTCCTTCAGTTGTTAGAGTTGTAATCCTTATCACGATGGTTTGTTTTGTATGACATATATTATAAGCGTTCTTTCATTGTTTATTTGATATACTTACCTTGGGTAACCGACTTGGTAGCACCTTTATTTATTATACTGGTCCTTGTTATAGCAGCTTGGCATATAGGGGTGCTACAAAGTGGTATCAGAGCGACAATTTTGGAACCTGAACCAATGATCCAAATGAATGTTGGGTGTCAAATTAAAATGAACATGGTGTATATGTGTTGGGAGCCCTCTTATGTCGATTTTGGGTGAGAAGGCGCCCTCATCTAAGAATCCCGGCCCCATCATGCTTAAGCCAGTAGCATCGCTTGGGATAAACATATGGGGATATATATGTGTGTGTGTGTGTTGAATGTGTGATATGTGGTTTCCCCTGAATGTTACTTGGTGTTAGTGTCAAAGGCTGAAGTAGATAGTATACAAGTATGGGGTAATGTTGTGTGTATGTGTGTATGGATGAGCTGAATAGTTGATTTAAAGTTTTATGTATAGATGGTAATGTCATAGCATGTAAAGAGATGGCAAGGAGTATGAATGATTTCAGTTAGCGATGTATGCTTAAGTGGAGTTGACACTTGTAGGTGTACGATTTTGCTTATGTCTTATTGTTAATATAATCAAGTTGAGTACGATATATATACTCGTAACATGAATAGTCTATGCTAAGGGAATTGTATGAAGTATAATACGTGTTGCGTAAGTGAGTCGTCATGGGTGTGTAGTTGATAAGTTGCTTAATGTTTCATAGAAGTAAAGTCTAAGTGTGACGAGTTCCGGGATAAGTAGAACTCCGAACAAGGTTTGTTGTTTTGCAGGGAATACTCGTGAAGTCTTTAACTTTTGTTACTGTGCTGCTATACTCGACCAAGTAAAGTAGATACTCGACCGAGTAAGCGAAATTCAGCCGAGTATAAAGGCACTCGGTCGAGTACTCAGATTGGCGTTTTAGGCCACCTACTGACCTCTGAGTACTCGACCGAGCAGACCAAGTACTCGACCGAGTAGAGGCTACTCGGCCGAGTAGGCCCAGTACTCGGCTGAATATTCCAGAAAACCGCGGTTCAGCTTAAGCTTTCCGGAAACCCTATAACTCGTTTTATCTCTATTTTCCGCCTCACTCTCCTATTTTACAAACAACTCTCATCAAATATTCTCTCTCAAACATAAACTCGGGTGATTTTGTTAATTTTGCTCTTGGATTTGCTTGCTCTTGCCTTTGCTCTTTCTACATCAATCCCGACTTAAGGTAATGCATCTATCAAAAACTCTTTATTTCTAATCAAGTTAAGCGAGAAACCTTCCTCAAATCTGAAAATTTACTTTTATAATTCAAGAATTGTGTTTTTATGGTGCTAGTTTGGTAGTAATTGCTCTTAATCATTGATTGACTCAAGCAAAAGATAATTTTATGCTTAAAATTCCCGATTTAATGCCGAAAATGTTTTAGGGTTTTGCCCCAAAATTTTGATTTTTGGTCACTTAGCTTGGTTCTAGGATGATCTTAAAGGTTTAATTTTTGGTGGTAATGCTCTAACAAGTTTGATTTTTCATGCCTTTTGATAGAAAAATCCGTCTTAAAAATCCGTCTAAAAGTGTATAAACCGGAAAATCGCCCTTACCATGGTGTAATTTCCGGAAATTCTTGTCGAACTTGTTCTTTTGCAGCATGCCGAAACCAAAAGCACATGCCAAGAAGAGGACTCGTGCTAATGCCGCTATGGAGGTAGGCCAATAAAGACAAGAGCCGCTTGTTCCTCCGGTCAATGAATATCCATCGGTAATCTTTGCTGATTTTAAACAACGGGTTGCTTTCGAGGCCTTGATGGGTCGAACCATGAGACCGACTCATTGTGTTGACCCTGAGATTTTGGCAACTTTGGGGGTGGACTCGGATATATCGCATATATTCGAGATTTTGGAGATGGATGGGTTGTACCACCTTCACAAGAAGTCTTACCTGTTCCTTACCTTGGAGTTTTTGAGTTCTTTTAACTATGATGTCAATGGAAAAACCGTTAGTTTTCGTCTTCTGAACACCAACCATAAGCTTACCCTTGACCAGTTTGCTGAACACCTCAGGTTAGAAGCTGAGGAGGAGGGATACTTGAGTGATGTTGTGACTAACAGTGGGGCACCCCACAAGCTACCCTATCTTACCAGCAGAACCGTCCAGAGCTTGAGTGTAATGTTGATTAACGATGTTCAACATGTGTCTCTCCTCATATTTCTAAGAATGATGACCTGTTTACTATTTGGTCGAGATGATGTGAGTAAGTTGAACACCCACGAGGTGATGCTTCTAGTGTCCTATCTTAACCCTCGACGGGAGAGGCATTTTTACTACAGTGCTCCAGGGGTTGTGTGCTCCAGTTTGGTACTTATGGCTTGATCTAGGAGTCCTTACCTTACTCGTGGGGCCATAGTGACCCCCTTAGCTCAAACAGTGACTGACTTTGAGGCCCCGCCGGCGTTGGGAACTGTGTTATTTGAGAGTGCTCCCACTATGGATGAGCAATACTAGTGCCACATCAAGTGGCTTAGGAGGCTAGAGGATGGGACTTTAGTTTGGAGGGTGAAGGGGACCAAATGGATGAGACTTCCTGACGCTGAGAATCTACAGGTGGTCAACCACTTAGAGGAGTATGACCCGGGTAGTGGGGAACCTCGACCTCAACCCTAGTACTATCTGATCGACCCCGCCATCCTTCTAGACTTGCCTGATCTGATCAATACCTCGGGGAAACATGCGACCGTTCCCCAACCTCGCGAGCACCGTAGAGGGAGGGCGACCAGAGAGGTCAAGACTGAGCCTTCCTATACCACCTTGAGCTTTTACCCGACCCAGTACTCGCTCTACCCTACGGTCCACGACCCTAGGATGCAGGTCAGTGAGCTAATCGAGTGGTTCTCTACTACACTGGTGTTAGAGAACATGTATGAGATGGCCTACAACCAGGGTATGGGGACAGATTTGGCGCAGCCGGTATGGTGGAGTGGGTTAGGGAATGACACCAGAGTATTCCATAGTTACGGGGTGGACCGTAACTCGTCGAGAACACTGGCGGAGTACGAGTATGGCTGCCTCGCGGGACCGTGGGGAGCTAACTATGGTAGCCAACTAGAAGAGGCAGGGAGATGGACCGGCAGTTGTGGCTACTTATCTGGAGCATTCCAGGGAGCGAGGACATCTGATACAGGTGGTGGCGAGGATATGGTTGAGGATGCGGACATCTGAGCTCTGTCTTGATTTATATGGTCTTGTTGTTGGATACATTGTTAGATTTCTCCTTACATTTTTGACATTTGATTTGTTTTGAATAATTGTAATCGACCATAAGGCCAATAAATGTTTTCTTTTCTTCGTATTGTTGGGGTCGCTACAACCAGAAGCCTTGCTTTGGTAGTAGACATGGCACGTGTTCTGCAGGTAACCCTTTTATGGCATGAGTGTGAATTATGAAATATCACATTCTGGTCTAGAAAACTCGACCGAGTAGCTGATACTCGGTCGAGTATCGAGTACTCGACTGATTACTCACCATTACTCGATCGAGTAGCCTGGCGTTTGAACCCGTGGTTGTTTTACGCTTGCAGTGTGATAGGATTAAGTCGTTTTGCCCTTGTTTGATACATATTCATGAATAACTTGCTGTCGGCATGGTTCTTATATGGTATAAGTATGGCCTCTGTGGTGACGGTATATTGGTTACGATTGGAATTATGACTGAAGTAGTATGAGCATTGATGTGGATAATAGCATGATAATCAAATTGTACTTGTTGGTGTTGTGTGTGGTATACGCCTTTCATAGTTGATGTTTGCATGCTAATTTATTTCTAAATTGCATGAACATGGTTGTCCTACTTATGTGTAATATATGCTCATAATTGTGAAACAAGTGATACATGCTTTCATGGTCAATGTGTTTATATATATGTTGTCTCATTTATTTGTGGGTGAACTTCGAGGACGATGTTTCTTTTAAGAGGGTAGCTAACATTGCGGCAAAAAAGGGAATTGCAAAGTTAGTTAAACTTCTTTAATGTGGTCGCTTTTAATCATTAAATTGTCACTTCACAACTTAACTTGCATATAGTAGTAACACAGTAGTGGTATGGTAGTCAAAAGCATTTAGTGTTGTATAAGTTTACGTGGTCTTTCATTTCATATGAATACTAAGTGCTTCTTGAGTTGCTTAGTTGCGTTGCTTTGGGAAGTGTGGGACGAACTTTGGGGTCGAAGTTCCTTTTTAAGGGGGAAGACTGTAATACCCGTCCCGTTAGGGACCCGTTGACTGACCTATTGAAAAAAGAAGAGCCTTAGCAAGGGATACGGGAGAGGTTAGTTAGCCAACGTAACTTGTTACTCGACCTAGCTAGGGCCACTCGGCCGAGTAGTTAAGATACTCGGCCGAGTGTGACGTACTCGGCCGAGTAAACCCATATTCGACCGAGTACTTCGTTAGTCCAAGTGTAATTATAAAACGTGGAATCATTAACCCAATTCATTTTCGACGGTTCCTTTATCTTTCTAAACCTAATCTCTCTACCTAGCAATCCTCTCATCTCACCCTACACTTCTAGAATGGCCTTGAACATTAATCCGGTAAGGGTGACGATCTAGAAATAGAGTAACCAAGTCAATTTGTCGCCATCGTGGGAATCGGTCTATGCTTCAAGGTGAGTTTGTGATTTGTTGTTGTCTTTCAGTGGATTTTGAATAGTTTAGTGATAGGATATAGGTGTTATTTGTAGGGTTCGTCATGGAGTCTTGCTTGACTTTTAGGATGGACGCACTTTCATGGAATAATGAAAAGGTAGGGTTTCCCTACTCAGTTGCCCGTTTAATTGATTTAAGACGATGCAGATTGTTGTACTGGCATGATTAGTATTGTTATTGGAATTGTCTTTCTTGGATGTTTGTATTGGTTGTTGTTTGTCTGTGGTTCTCGAGGTGCGTCCTCAGCTGAGTGTAGTGATCTTTAGGAATGGCTTCACGCCCTTAATTCACCACTTGTGGTTCCTGTCACAAGGGGGATATGCACATTAATGGACATGGGTTATTGCTCATTGCGGTGAGTGGGGCTTAGGTGGGTAAGGCTGCGGTCCCCCACTGACGATGAGAATTACCTGTTGCGATGGGTAATCTGGCAGGGCTACACACTTGAGTGTGTAGTTTGTTACTGGTTACTAATGGACTTTGGAGGAATGTGTGTTAAGTTACTTGGATGTTGTTTTGTTATTTCTTATCTTAGTTATACAGATGACTGACCCAGTTTCCGTCTTTTCAAAACTGTTGTGATCCATTCGGGGATGGTGAACAGTTGGCTTAGCAGTAGTTGGTTGATATGATGCTTGTGGGACATGGAAGGGAATCGAATTATCATATTGTCTAACTAGTTGCCGCTGTCACTCGTGCTTAGTAGTTCCTTCAGTTGTTAGAGTTGTAATCCTTATCACGATGGTTTGTTTTGTATGATACATATAACAAACGTTCTTTCATTGTTTATTTGACATACTTACCTCGGGTAACCGAGATGGTAGAACCTTTATGTGCTAGGGTGGTCCTTGGTAAGGTACCTTGGTATATGGGGGTATTATAAGTTCGAAGAAAGTAATGAGGAATGTCAAGTGAAATGTTGTGCACAAAGTCCACGGGAATACGACTCAACACAATCAAATGCGTAAAATAAACATTTCATACTTTAACTTGGTAAAGAATCGACAATGAACAAGTAAGAACCCAAATGTGAAGTATACAATACCATTTCATTCTTTTATAGCATGAATAAACATTATGGTTCATATATACATGTTACTTAAGCATAGTATAAACAAACGATATCAAATGAGTTAAGTAACGTGAAACACGAGGCAAAATGTAAACAAACCAAGACCAACATTTAACATGTGAATAAGACATAATAAAGGGGCTCCAATGATAAAAAAGTGTCAACACACCATACAAAAGCATTAGATCCAAGGTTAATAAGCATACCCATCAAGAAACCAAAACCCCAATTCAAAAAAAGTTTAGAACTCGATTACAACAAGGGTCAACTT
Organism: Silene latifolia; assembly: GCF_048544455.1. Taxonomy (NCBI): domain Eukaryota; kingdom Viridiplantae; phylum Streptophyta; class Magnoliopsida; order Caryophyllales; family Caryophyllaceae; genus Silene; species Silene latifolia. Next base: position 269,175,613 of record NC_133538.1, read on the forward strand.
CAAATAATAATAACTCAAGTTCTAGACATTATAATGAGGGGAAACCAATTCGAAGTAATAGCTTATACTCTTACGGTTCTAACGGTAGGTCATCAGCCCAAAACGAACAAGTAGCAAAGAAGTTATGACCATTTTACGAAAACAGGCCAGGCTAAAACCGCAGCCTGCGGTAGTGGCCGAAGCCTACGGCAATGGGCTGCTTCCCACGACACATAAAAACTACATCTTTATCCCCAAATCAATCTTATCGTATCATTACAATACAATCGAATAAGAAAATGTAATTAACAAGGAATTTCATATGTATACTTGAGACGGAAATCAATAGTTTACATATCCAGGCAACCAACTTTACCCAATTGTTCTCAACTCAATAGTTTACAAATTAACAATTTCATGACATAATTAAACACAAATATTAAGCATGAAAAGAATGGTTTACAAACTAATTTATCCATGTAACTAACCCAATTCATCCATGTAAACACTCATGTAATCAAAAGACTAGAAATTTCTCAAACAACCGTAAGATGGTTTCACATACAAACTTATTCAACAATAAACATGTAAAACATGTAAAGATTCAAACTTTAACACACATATGAGTATACTACAACATATAAACACACAAAATTCACATAATGTTGAGGAACCTATCACCGTTACCTTTTAGCTCTTCTATGAACACGATTCCGGCTCAATACTATCCCCGAATGCTAAAGCTTCATCCTAGAACAAGTTTAAGGCAAAAAAACGTGAGAAAACTCATGTCACAAAAATATTGATTATCTAAAAGGTACAAAAGACTGGAACTTTCTTACCTAGAAAGATGGATGTCGGAAAGAGGAAGAACATGGCGCGAAAATGAGTCGATTCGGAGGAGAATTGAGCAAGTTACGGTGTTTTGAAGATTTGTAAGAGAAATGTGTAAAAATGGTGTTGGTTGTTGAAGATGGTGTGCTGAAATTTTGAGGAAGCAGGATTAGTTAGGGTTTCCTTCATGAGTTTTATAAGGAGAAAGGAGTAGTAGGGGAGCCCAATATTCATACTAGGCCCAAAATGTAAAATTAAGTCGATATACACTAAAAACAAGTCCTAAAGCTAGCTATACACTTAAGACAGATATTATTATCATCCTTATTATTATTATATTTCTAAATCTATACTTTTATAAAAATAAATTTTTAAAGTATAATTAATTTAAATAAAAGGCTAAACCTATTTAAAGCCGTAACGAAGAGTGCGGGTGTTATACCCGACCTGACGCTCCTCCTCCACTCCCACTCCCATGGTAAACACTATCCCCACCATCTTGTAAAGCAGCACCCCCATCTCCTTGATAAGCATTGCCAAAGAAACTCCCGGTGGCATAGTGTCCATCACCATGAGGGACTCTAAAACTCCAATCCGAGGGTCGGATACCATAAGCTTTGAAGACCCCTGAAGTGTTACCATCCCCGGACCAAAAGCTAGGGCGTTGAGTGGGTCTTATACCTTGGTTTTAGGTGAACTCATGCATATCCCTTAGGACTAAGGAGTGGTTCACCCTCTCAATAAGGTCCGCCATATGGTATTAGTGATCATAGGCCGGCGGGGGTAGGGTTGATGTGACTCTTAATTGCGCACATTTAGTCCCCTAATTGAACCCATTTTGCATACTAATGTAGCATTTCATGACCATTTTATCCGTCAATTCCTTCCTACTTTGCTTTCCTATTGCATTTTATATGTCTTGTAGTAAAGAAGATAATGAGGCGTAATTCCCATCTCTCGTGCATATTTGATTGCTTGTAGACGACCTTGGATGGACTAGTATGAAGAGGAGGCAAGAATAATGGCCAAGGATGTAGAATAAAGAGTATATAGGAGGATCATAAGCCTAAAAGCAAGGAGATGGAACCCTGTCCCAGGATCCGTGCGTCCCAAACTCTGGACGAGCGTCTCAGCATAGGATCCGAGCGTCCCGAAACAAAGCCGCGTGTCTCAACCGGGAATCCGAGCGTCCCGCAGCTAATCCGAGCGGATTCCCTTACAGGATCAACCGTGCTTCAAGCCAGGACGCACAGATCTTCTTAGGAGTTGGTACATGATCCGCGCATGTCCCTCGGGACTTGCAAAGCTCTATTCAACAATTAAGATTGTTATTTACTAATATACCCTTGCTTAACCTAATGATGTACCACTATATATACTCAATTTGTAATAATCAAGAGACGAAGTCCTCTTAGCTTAGAAAAACCTTCCTTAGATTAGATCAGGAGTAGATTAGAATAAATTAATCTCAATCATTCCACAAATTACACATTACTCTTTCCTTAATTATTGTTCAAGTTTATTATTGGGTAATTGAAGATTATTGAGTTATTATTGGAGAATTGACAACCCTTCATCAATCAATCAGGTTTTCTTCTATTATTCTTTCCTTTCTAATTGTTCATCTTAATTTTGGTATAATTCCTTTACTCTTTACTCTTTATTGTTTATTTCCTCACTCTTTAATCATGTTTATACTTGTTGTAATGATTGACACCATTGATAACATGTCATCTATGATAATGAGTGAGTAGTTACTTAACTAGGATTAGTGGGGGATTAGGGGATTCAATCATGGGATAGATTTATGTGGGAAAATATAGGTATACTTCCCTTTAATTATAAGGATTATAACGAAATTATTATTATTATTATTACGAGTCATAAAAGAAATTACATAAACAAAAATAGTAGAGGATTAAAAATCAACCTTTGGTCCTTGCAAATTCGACCTAAGAACAATATCGCAATGATATTCCCCTAATCGTTGCACCCAAGATGATATGAGATATGCCTTTGTTCTTGCTAGAATAGATTCCCAAAATTCACTAAATAATTTTTAGGGTTTTTGTGTTCTTGATGAGAGAATTAGGGCAAATTGGAATAAGAGAAAATGAGCTCCCTTTGGCCTCTTGTAACCGTGAGAATGAGTGATTAGAGGAAGATATTTTCTTCCTCTTTTTACTCCTATTTCGGTTTAGGCAACAACCAAAAATAAGGATAAAATCTCCTTATTTTCGGTTATTCCAAAAATGTATAAAATGTGTAGAATTATAAATCGTCATATATTTTATTCCGTATTAATAAGTCTACACACAACAGCTTGCAGTCGATTTATTAATACCGGTCTGTAATAATTTATTATGACAATCTCGTATAATATATACTTTAACTATAAATATCGCATATTTATAATTAGCTAATTAAATATAACCGGTTACTCTTAACTACGAATTAACATCTTAATTCGTTCAAGCTAACATTATATACATTAATTAAATATAACATATTATATTCAATTTATTTAATTGATTAATTGTCTCAACTAATATTATTTAATTAAATTAAATAATCGTCTCATCAACACATTGACGTACTGTTTAGTCAAATACATGGACTAACCTTTTAGTCAGGCATCAATGTGATTATATTTTCATACAATCACATCTCTCAAACACATCCTTTAGGTGTGACTTTTAGGGACCAGTTGATCACCGCCATCAGTATGATAATAACGTCAAACTTTCTAGCAAGCTAACCGTCATTAAAAATCATGAGAGAGAAAGAAGAGAGAAAAAGCTCTAAAAATTAGGTCATACGTTCCTTGCTTTCAGTGCTGCCGTCATGACAATAATGGCGAGATCTTCCTCGTCCAAAACAAATACTGCAACAAAAAATCTAAAAACTTCATCTCCTTTACTAAATAACAACCAAAAAAAGACCGGACCTTCACCATCGGAGGTTAATAAAGAGAAGAACGTCAATGAAATTGTGGGTTTGGTTCCTTTTGTCTTGGAAACTATTGAAGTCGATGAGAATGGGGAAGAGTGGGTTACCCAGGGCAAAAAGAAGAAAACTTTAGCCTCTATTCCGAAGAACCTACGAGAGATCTTTGCAGTTTCTGATTGAGGATGTGCATGATGAGTTGAATTTTTGGAAACCCTCGATATCTTGCTTCATCTTGGTGCAAATCCTCCTCCGGGAGGTGGTGGAGGGTTTCATTCGAAGGATTTGGGTGAATTTTTCAATTGATAAGGTATCTTTCCTTCCTAATGGCATTTTTCTCGTCCGCTTTATGAATGAACAGAGTAAGGAGGCCGTTCTCAAACAGGGACACTTCCTGTTTGATAATAAGCCCCTGATTGTTAGGAATTGGTCTGCAAATGTTGAGTTAACAAAGGATAATGTTAAGAATGTCCCTGTGTGGATCAAGCTGTGGGATTTACCGCTAAAATTTTGGGGTAAATGCCTTCCTAGAATTGCAGGTCTTGTTGGGAAGTATATTCGTAGTGATGTGTCAACTATGGAGAAGACTAGGTTAGGGTTTGCTAGGGTTCTGATTGAGGTTCCCTTTGGCAAGAAACTCCCCGCTCTCGTGCTTTTCTTAGATGAACTCTCCCAGGAAGTTAAGATTGAAGTAGAGAGTGAATGGAAACCTATTTTGTGCAATGAATGTGGAGGGGTAGGGCATGAGAGTATTTCCTGCAGGAAACCAAAGCAGAAAGTGACTTCTAAACCTGCTCCTACCAACCAGAAATGGGTCCCCAAACAGAAAGTGGTTGTGCCTCAAACTGTGCCTGTGACCTCTCCTGTGAGTGTAGCTGCTACTCTTGTGGTCTCTAAGACTCCTGAGGAAATTCAGCATAATTTGCAGGTCACCTGGTCCAAGGATGGTAAGTATGGCCAGCCTCCTCTCGGACCGATTCTACTCTTAGCAGGCAAGATATTATACGTGCTGGTAAAGCTACTACTCATTTAAGTCAGTACACATTCCAGGATGCTCTTAACAATGCTGCCAAAAAATCTGGTGTTGGAAGTGTTTTAGTGAATAATCCTCCAAGAGTTGGTGTGGGTACAAGTGGTAGTGCATTACTCCCCCCTGGGAGTGATGCATAACATTGGTTTCTAGAATGTGAGGGGACTAAATAGCTCATCTAAGCAAAAGCAAGTCAAATGGTTTCTTCATTCTCATATGGTGGGTCTATTTGGTCTCCTTGAGACAAAGGTAAAGCCTTTGTCTCTAAATTCTGTTAGGAAAAGTGTGTGTGATGGGTGGTCTGTTTCCACTAATTCTTCTTATCACCCTGGAGGCAGAGTATGGGTACTTTGGAATCCCTCTCTTTTCTATGTGCATTTTGTTCATTATAGTGCCCAGTCTGTCCATATGCTGGTTACTGAAATTAGTTCCGAATTCCAGTTCTTTTGCACCATGGTTTATGCCTATAATGATACCACTGACAGAAAGAGTTTATGGCAAGACCTTTGTTCTTTTGCTGATTCAATTCATGATCCATGGATTCTTTGTGGTGACTTCAATTGTGTCCTCAAACCCTCTGAGAGACTTGGTGGGTCTTCATCTGATGAAGAGATGAAGGATTTTAATGATTGTTTAGATTATTGTCAGATGATGGATAGCCCAGCTGCTGGTTCTTATTATACATGGAACAACAAACAGGACCCTCAGACCAGAGTTTATTCCAGATTAGATAGAGTCCTTGTTAACAATCTCTGGACTCAGTATATGCCCAATGCTTATGCTCATTTTTACAATGAAGGTATCTTTGATCACACTCCTTGTATTATTCAAGAACCTGATACCTCTATGAAGGGGAAAAGGAGTTTTAAGTATTTCAACATATGGAGCCAAGTGCCTGAATTTAAGCCTTGCATTAGTCATCATTGGAACCAATCTTGGCAAGGGACTAAAAGTTTTAAGGTTGTTATGAAGTTGAAAAGCCTTAAGAGACCTCTGAAAGAGTTAAACAAAGACTTATTTGATGATATTGAGAATAGTGCAGTTCATGCCTGGAAGATTTTAGACAATATTCAAGATCAATTGAGGTATGCCCCTGGTGACTCTACTCTCTTATTTAAGGGAAAGGAAGCTGCTGGTGTTTACAGGGAGTTGCAGGCTGCCTGTGACAGCTTCTTGATTCAAAAATCAAAGGCCACCTAGGTAAATCAAGGAGACAACAACACTAGATATTTTCATAGTCTCCTGAGGACAAGAAGTGTGAAAAATAAAATCTTCCTCATTGAGGATATTGAAGGTCATGTTCATTCTGATGGATCTCAAATCCAAGCTGCTTTTTTGAAGTATTATGAAAAATTACTTGGGACTGCTGGACTTACCACACCTGTCTGTGTCTTTGTGGTTCAGCAAGGGCCTATTTGCAACTCTGAGCATCATTCGTACTCACCGGCCTATTTTGTCACTAAGAAGGAAATTAAGGCGGCTTTCTTTTCTATCCCCAACCATAAGGCCCCTGGCCCTGATGGTTTCTCAAGTGCCTTTTTTAAAGACTCTTGGTCTGTTGTTGGTGATGAGGTGTGTGATGCCATTTTGGATTTTTTTCAGTCTGGTAAGATGCTTCAACAGATCAATCATACTTTCATTACTTTGATTCCAAAAATTGAAAATCCTCAAAATGTCACTCAATTTCGTCCAATCTCCTGCTGTAACATCTTATATAAAGTTATTTCTAAAGTTTTGTGCACTAGGCTTTGCTCTGTCTTGCCTTCTATTATCAGTAAGAATCAAGGAGGGTTTGTTAAGGGGAGGAGTATTGCTGAAAATATCCTCATTTGCCAAGATCTTGTGAGGCTATATAATAGGAAGACTGTCTCTCCTAGGTGCTTGATGAAAATTGACCTAAAAAAAGCCTATGATTCTGTGCACTGGGATTTTGTGGAACAAATGCTTACTGCCTTAAACTTCCCTATCAAATTTATTCATCTGGTTATGCTTTGTGTTAGAACTGCTTCCTACTCTTTGGTGCTTAATGGTGAGAACTTTGGGTATTTTAAGGGGGCAAAGGGTTTGAGGCAAGGAGATCCTATTTCCCCCCTCCTTTTTACCATTACCATGGAATACCTAAGTAGGATTTTGACTCATGTTACTGCTACTATGCCTTTCAAATTTCACCCCTTGTGTAGTCAACTCAAGTTATCCCACCTCATGTTTGCTGATGACCTACTTCTTTTCTCTAAGGGGGATACTACTTCCATTATGATTCTTCTTAGAGCTTTTGCAACCTTCTCTGTAGCCACTGGTCTTCAGATGAACTCTCTGAAGTCTAACATCTATTTTAATGGGGTTGCTTCTAGGGTTAAATGTGATATATTGCAGATCTCTGGTTTCTCTAAAGGGGCCTTGCCATTTAAGTATTTGGGGGTGCCTATTTCTGCTGGTAGGCTCACTGTTAAGAACTGCACTTGTCTTATTGAGAAGATTACTGAACGTATACACGGTTATGCTGCCAAAAAATTATCCTATGCTGGTAGATTAACATTGGTGAACTCAGTGCTTACCACTTTATATACCTCTTTGGACTTCCATCTTCATTCGCAAAGGGAGTGTTAAGGAGAATTGATGCTCTTTGCAGAAATTATCTATGGGATGGCTCAACTGAGTATGTTAGGTCCCCTCTTGTTAGTTGGGAAAAGGTGTGTGTACCAAAGGAAGAAGGTGGACTTGGTATTAGGTATAGCATTGCCTGGAATCTTGCTTCAATTTGTAAACTCTCCTGGTGGATTTATTCTAGTCAGGATAGTTTGTGGGTACAGTGGGTACACCACATCTATATGAAAGATGTCCCCTGGTCTTTTTATCAACCTAAACCTGATGTTTCTTGGGCCTGGAAAACAATTTGTAAGGTCAAAGACAAATTCTCATTTGGTTTTTCCTCTCTTGGACTGTGGTTGCCACGACCTTCTGGTTACTCAGTTAGCAGTGGATACCAGTGGATCAGACCTAAATACCCTGCTGTTACTTGGGATAAAATGGTATGGAATTCCTGGTGCATAGCAAAGCACTCCTTTATAACTTGGCTGCTTGCTCGTGAAGCTTTGCAGCTGAAAGATAAGCTTCTTCTCCTTGGAATTATCCCTGATGATAGATGTTTTTCCGTGGCATTGCATCGAAACCCATCAGCATCTGTTCATTGATCTTTGTTATACCAGGAAGCGATTGCCTTACTCGATTGTAAAAGCGCATCTTGGTCTGCCTGTTGCTAATCTCTTAGTCTGGTTGCAGACTAAACCTTGGGCAAGAATTAAGAAAATGGTTACTCTTGTTTGGATTCAAGCCTTGTACTATTCTATTTGGCATCAGAGGAATAGGGCTAGACTTGAAGGGGTTGTTCAACGACCTGAAAATGTTGTTCAGTAGGTTCAGTGCTTACTTAAATGTCGATTATTAGAGTGGCATGCTTGTATTAAAAGGAGTAGTGATAGGGCTTGGTTTAAGACAGTAATTTATTAGCTGCCTTTTACTTAGCCTTGGAATTGTATCCACAAAAATGGATAGTTTGTAATAGCTTGTTTATGATCTTAATGAGAATTTTCTAACCTTTCACCAAAAAAAAAGCTAACCGTCATTAAGAAATCGTTAATCAACTGATAAAATACGAAGTATACCCTTATGAACCTATAAGAGATTTATAATTATTATCACACTAATTTGTGGAGGACACAAGCTCCAACAAACTCCCACTTGTCCTCACAAGTGTATGTGCGATAACCGATTCTCATATCCTAAAATTTCTCCCACTCAATGTAAAACAATTTGCAAAATCCGTATTCACAAAGGTCGTATTTTAGAAGTGATCAATATCAAGAGTGGTTTCCCCGACTAGAGAGTAACTTAATTGATAAACGAATCATCATTCGAGCATGGCCATGCATTTCAGTTACAACTCCTCGAATGGCCCTGAGAAATAACTAAACTTGATAAAGGTTGGATACTTTCTTCAACTCGAATCCTGCAGATATAAGCACAGTATGAAATGACCCAGAAAAAGTCTGCTTAGCCTCCTGTTACGGCAGACCATGAGAAAGAAACCAAAGTCACCCAAAAACTGCCTTAATCTCAAGAGACAGTCGATAGTCAAAAGAATCGACTCTAGGCACACAATGGACGTCCAATCCACGACCTGGCACCGAATGTTTTTAAACATTTAGGACTCCATTACGTTGTCACAAAAATTGTCCTACGAGGTATCGTTACAACCCGTATTTGTGATCGATCAGCCAACTGATTGACTTATGGCTCGTTGAACCCCACCATCAATCGACTGCACAATATAATAGCCAGAGTTATCAGCTCATATAGGCGAATACGGACCAAAACAAATATAACGTAATTCAGTTCACTTTGTGGCGTTCAATGTTGTCAGTACAATCCACATGAAAAACAAAATATTATATAAAAACGATGAAGTTATAAATAGTATATGAAAAAGATAATGTATCAAATCCATAATCAACTACTACAACTCAGGAACACGTTTAATTCCCATGGAAATAACGTGCCCTTCATGCTTATCATAATTCAACGGTTTAGTGAGAGGATCCGCGATGTTGTCATCCGAAACTATCTTGTCAATCACTATCTCTTCTTGCTCCACGTAATCACGGATCGGGTGAGCCTTCCGATGTACATGTCTAGACTTGTTGCTAGACTTAGACTCCTTAGCCTGGAAGATGGGTCCTCTATTGTCACAATAGATGGTGATCGGGTCATTCGAACTAGGAACTATCGTAAGTCCTTGTAAGAATTGACGCATCCATATAGCTTTCTTTGCTTCTTCCGAAGCGGCATAGTACTCGGATTTAGTAGTAGAATCTGCTACAACACTATGTTTGGTACTCTTCCAGCTGACCGCAGTACCATTAAGAGTGAAGACGAACCCGGACTGAGATTTTGAATCATCTCGATCCGTTTGGAAGCTAGCATCTGCGTAACCGATTGCGCATAGCTTAGTATCTCCTCCATAAGTCAATACCCTATCCTTAGTCCTCCGTAAGTACTTAAGGATGTTTTTAACATCTATCCAGTGTGTTTCACCTTGATTGTTTTGGTACCGACTCGTCATACTCAATGCATATGCCACGTCTGGACGTGTGCATCTCATGGCATACATGATTGATCCTATTGCAGATGCATAAGGAACACGACTCATGCGCTCAATCCCTTCAGGCGCCGTGGGTGACTGAGACTTGCTTAACTGCATCCCATACGTTATTGGAAGGCTCCTCTTCTTGGAGTTGGTCCTGCTGAACCTTTCAAGAATCTTATCCAAATAAGACTCCTGACTCAGTGATAACGTCCGTCGTGATCTATCTCGGTAGATACGTGATACCGTCGTAGAGTACCAAAGATAAATTTATAATTCCAAACTACTACTATAGATAGTGGCAGTCAGGGTCGAACCACGAGGAGGCGAAGCAATTAATAGTTGTCTAATTTTAATCTTAAAGTAACAATTGTAAGGGGGATTTGATTTGAGTGAAACTAATACTAAAGGCAATGAAATTGAAAAGTAAACTAAGCAAATGAATGAGCTATAAATAGAAATGTATGAAATCAAATAAAAAGGGTGCTAAGATGGTCGGTTCACTGTAGTTTCAGCGGCAGTATCCTAGGTAAGTCTAAAACAATCACGTGAGACGGGAAAATAAGAAGTCCTCTCGGTCCATTCTTAACAGGTAGCATCTTTCGATCTAGCTACGGGTCCCTAATATCACTAATGCTAACTTTCGTCCTAAAAAGTGATTTAAAAGTCTAAATTAACTTATCTCTCGATCTTATTAATTTAGTCGTCCCAATTAGGTAGTGTATTTCCCTCCCCTATCTTTCGATCTTATCGAGTCGGTCAATTCCTAAACATTCAACGTGAAGCGTGCACTCGATTCATCAAATATAGAAATTAAATTAATTAAAACGAAGGTAATCTCACGTGGCCGGTCGATCGACCAAGTAGGCCAGTCGATCGACCATGGCGCGATTTCAGGTCTACTACTTTTACGCCGCCTACACTACAATTCCCCTACATCTTAGCACAAAGGGGTTTAGCTACTCATACTGGAAATAATAACAACAATAAAATCAACAATTAAAGCATTCGAATTCATACTTAAATTATCTAAATAAGAAATTGACATGAAAAGATAATTGGCTTTGGGATATCTACTCTAGCAATTCTATATTATGAACGAATTAAAACAGCGTGTATTAAATGAAGGAACAGAAAATACCGTAGGGAGAATTGAAGAGGAAAGATCAAAACCGAATGAAAAGAAAACTTTATTGATGACGAAATAATCTCAAGAACCCTAATTATTTCCCTAACTAACTGATAACAATGACTCGATGATAAAGCTTGATGATTATTCTGAAAACTAAGGTTACGTTATATAGGAATATTACGTAACTCTTATTCCTAAACCTAATTACAATGGGCTTCTAACTTCTCGTTCTTTTTATTTGCGTCAGATTATCGGTTTGGTCGATCGACTGAACTGCACTGTACAGGAGCTACTGGAAGTCGTGCTCTGGTCGATCGACTAGAGGCATCGGTCGACCGACCACTGTAGCTGGTACTTTGCTTCAAAAACTTCGTGAATTAGTCTTTCGGGCCTCGATATGCGCACCAAGTTCGCTTCCCGAGTAAATACTTCATGTCAAGTGCAATCCTAGGTACTCGGGGACGGATTCGGCTCATTTGCCGCTGGATTCTTCGCATTTCTGCAATATCATACAAAAATACGAAAGTAGACGGAAATAGGGAAAATAGTAGCATAAACTACTTAAATGAGCTCTGAAATGCGTGTAAAATGGGGTGTACCTTGACTTTGGAACCGGGACTGACCCATCAGCATTTGGGTCTTGTCTCGATATTTTCAGAGTCGTCGTACCCCGAAACAAGTGGTCCCTCAAGTTATCTGGCATTGGAGGACGAAAAGGTTCAACGTCAGCAGCGTTGTCAGTCGATCGACCGTGTAGGTCAGTCGATCGACTGACTTCTACAGGACCAGAAGCTATTTTTTTTTACGGATTGGTCGATCGACCAGGTGTATCAGTCGATCGACTGATATACCTGGTAGACGTCTTCTTCTTGCTACTGTTCGCTCCAGCCTTCTTCTTGCTTGGTTCCGCCTCATTTTTTTTCAGTGACATCTTCGACCATAGTGGGCCCATCAAGGGTAAACCCACTCCTCAAAGTAATTGCATTAAGGGTCTCCTTTTGATCTGGCTGCGACGGTAAATGCCCTGGAGCTCTTGTTGCACTCTTGCTAGCCAGTTGAGTGATTTGACTGTCCAACATTTTCATCCCGGCCTCTCTAGCTTGGGACTCCTTTAGCAACAAATTTTTCAACTCACTAAAATCAGAACTTTGGAGCTGCTGCTGCTGAAGGATATACAGAGGCTTTTGATATGGCTGCTGCTGCTTATGAGGGGGCACATAGTTCTGCTGCTGTGGAGGTGGAGTCGGATTTTGGACATTTTGGCTACTCCACCTCAATTTCGGATGGACATTCGGCTCAAAATAAGTGTTTGTCTGCCTATAATGTTGAAAAGCAGCACAAGCCTCATAGGGACTGCTGCAGTGGTCTGCAATATGTCCTTCTCCTCCACATCACTTGCAGATAAAAGGGATCAAACAAAGATTAACCTTGTATATACCTCATTTTTGGGATCCCCCGAAGTCTATCGTGTTGAATCTCGCAGTAAGGGCCTCTATTGCAGCTACATCAGGTGATTCAGCTGACCTCCTCTGATTTCCTCTAGAATTCCCATGCTCAGCTTTATGGATGGCTATGTCATCGATGATTTTCCACCCATTTGTCTCACCGCTATTTTCTTGAAATCTCCCATTAGCTGCAGCATCCAGGATAGCTCTCTGATCATCATAAAGACCATTGTAGAATTGGTTGCATAGAAACCACTTCTCAAACCCATGGTGCGGAATAGTTCGCACCAGTCTCTTGAAACGGACCCATGCCTCATGAAAATCTTCATCAGGGCCCTGTTTAAAGCTTGTGATCTAAGCTCTAATCGCATTGGTCTTCGATTTAGAGAAGTATTTCTTATAAAATGCTAACGCCAACGAATTCCAATCATTAATCCCATTAGCAGCTCGATCCAGATCTCGGTAGCACTCCCTAGCAGCATCATAGAGCAAAAATAAGAACATTGTCTCCTTTACCTGATCCGGTGTCATGCCTGCTGGTGGGGGTATGGAGTAACAGTAGTCAATGAATGTCTCCATATGCTTAGCTGCATCTTCATTTGCAGCTCCCCCAAATTTCTTTCTCTCATCCAAGTTAGTATAACCCGGTTTTGGTTCGAATTTCCTATTTGTCCCAGCTGGCAATGTGAATCCCTTGTAGAGATTCTCAGCTTTCGGCTTGAAGTAACTGGCTATACTAGCTTCTTCAGCCATATCTAGAGATATGACGCTCTCAGCTGATGAAGTAGAAATAGGAGATGAAGGTGGATCCTCCTCAAATAGCTCGGTCTCGTAGTAACTGGACAAAGTACTCAGCTCTTCCTCTGTCGGCAATACTCTAGATGATCATCTCAACTCACGCAAAGTCTTCTCAATCTCAGGATTGAACGGTAGTAAATCACCACCCTGTGACCTGTGCATAAGAAGAAACTACGAGTAGAATATAAGAAGAGTTTAAGGAACATATGTCCCTTAAACTGAGAAAAGACTAAAATAAAAACAACTAAAAATTTAAACAATTGCCTCCCCGGCAACGGCGCCAAAATTTGATACCGTTGTAGAGTACCAAAGATAAATTTACGATTCCAAACTACTACTATTGATAGTGACAGTCAGGGTCGAACCACAAGGAGGCGAAGCAATTAATAGTTGTCTAATTTTAATCTTAAAGTAACAATTGTGAGGGGGATTTGATTTGAGTGAAACTAATACTAAAGGTAAAGAAATTTGAAAGTAAACTAACCAAATGAATGAGCTATAAATATAAATGTATGAAATCAAATAAAAAGGGTGCTAAGATGGTCGGTTCACTGTAGTTTCGGCGGTAGTATCCTAGGTAAGTCTAAAACAATCACGTGAGACGGGGAAATAAGAAGTCCTCTCGGTCCATTCTTAACAGGTAGCATCTTTCGATCTAGCTACGGGTCCCTAATATCACTAATGCTAACTTTCGTCCTGAAAAGTGATTTAAAAGTCTAAATTAACTTATCTCTCGATCTTATTAATTTAGTCGTCTCAATTAGGTAGTGTATTTCCCTCCCCTATCTTTCGATCTAATCGGGTCGGTCAATTCCTAAACATTCAACGTGAAGCGTGCACTAGATTCGTCATATATAGAAATTAAATTAATTAAAACGAAGGTAATCTCACGTGGCCGGTTGATCGACCAAGTAGGCCAGTCGATCAACCATGGCGTGATTTCAGGTCTACTAATTTTACGCCGCCTACACTACAATTCCCCTACATCATAGCACAAAGGGGTTTAGCTACTCATACTGGAAATAATAACAATAATAAAATCAACAATTAAAGCATTCGAATTCATAATTAAATTATCTAAATAAGAAATTGACATGAAAAGATAATTGGCTTTGGGATATCTACTCTAGCAATTCTATACTACGAACGAATTAAAACAACGTGTATTAAACGAAGGAACAGAAAATACCGTAGGGAGAATTGAAGAGGAAAGATCATAACCGAATGAAAAGAAAACTTTATTGATGACGAAATAATCTCAAGAACCCTAATTATTTCCCTAACTAACTGATAACAATGAGTTGATGATAAAGCTTGATGATTATTCTGAAAACTATGGTTACGTTATATAGGAATATTACGTAACTCTTATTCCTAAACCTAATTACAATGGGCTTCTAACTTCTCGTTCTTTTTATTTGCGTCAGATTATCGGTTTGGTCGATCGACCATTGATGCCAGTCGATCGACTGAACTGCACTGTACAGGAGCTACTGAAAGTCGTGCTCTGGTCGATCGACCAGAGGCATCGGTCGATCGACCACTGTAGCTGGTACTTTGCTTCAAAAACTTTGTGAATTAGTCTTTCGGGCCTCGATATGCACACCAAGTTCGCTTCCCGAGTAAATACTTCATGTCAAGTGCAATGCTAGGTACTCGGGGACGGATTCGGCTCATTTCCCGCTGGATTCTTCACATTTCTGCAATATCATACAAAAATACGAAAGTTGACAGAAATAGGGAAAATAGTAGCATAAACTACTTAAATGAGCTCTGAAATGCGTGTAAAATGGGGTGTAAAACCTCATATAAATGACACGCATCAATACGGATTCCCAATATGCGTTGTGCCTCACCCAGATCTTTCATCTGGAAATGGTTCTTCAACCATCCTTTAACCGAAGATAAGAGAGGAATATCATTCCTAATCAAGAGTATGTCATCAACATACAATACCAAGAAAACAATCTTGCTCCCATTCGACTTGATATATAAGCATTGTTCCTCGACCGATCGAGTAAAACCATACTCTTTTATCACCTGGTCGAAACGATGATTCTAACTCCGAGAAGCTTGCGTAAGTCCATAAATGGAACGCTTAAGCTTGCACACTTTCTTAGGATTTTCAGGATCTATGAAACCTTCGGGTTGCACCATGTACACATCCTCCTCCAAAAAACCGTTTAAGAAGGCGGTTTTCACATCTACATGCTAAATTTAATAGTCATGAAAAGCGGCAATCGCTAAGATAATCCGAATGGAACGCAGCATAACTACGGGTGCAAAAATTTCATCATAATGCAATCCGTGCACTTGAGTGAAACCTTTTGCCAATGGTCGTGCCTTATAGGTATCTGGTTGCCCGTCTACAGAACGCTTTATTTTGTAAAGCCATTTGCACTGTAGAGGTTTTACCTTATTAGGTAAATCAACTAGATCCCATACGTCATTCTCATACAAGGAGTCCATCTCGGATTGCATGGCCTCAAGCCAAAGCTTTGAGTCGGAACAGGTCATGGCTCCTTTATAGGTAGCGGGTTCATTACTCTCTAGGAGTAAAACGTCACTCTCCTCGACCATACCAATGTATCTGTCTGGAAGATTAGAGACTCTACTCGACCTCCTAGGTTCCTCAGGAATATTAACCGTATCATCAGTTGGAGGAACAACTTCCTCCATCTGTTCCTCAGTTGTTGGTTCTGGAATCTCCGACAGCTCGAAGGTTCTATTACTTGTCTTGGTCTCGAGAAATTCTTTCTCTAAGAACTTTGCACTAGCCGCAACAAAAACTCGTTGTTCGGTAGGCGAATAGAAGTAATGACTAAACGTTCCTTTTGGATAACCAATAAAGTATGTCTGAACCGATCGCGGGCCGAGCTTATCCTCGTGATTCCACTTGACATAAGCCTCGCAGCCCCAACCCGAATAAAGGACAAGTTAGGGACCGTTCCCTTTGACATTTCATATGGAGTCTTGTCGACAACTTTAGTCGGAGTTCGGTTAAGTATAAGAGCAGCTGACAAAAGAGCAAAACCCCATAATGAATCAGGTACTACCGTGTGACTCATCATGGATCGAGCCATATCAAGTAATGTTCGATTTCTCCGTTCGGACACACCATTTAATTGAGGTGTTCGGTGGAGTTAAGCGTAAAAACGATTCCACAGTCTTTGAGGTGTTGATCAAACTCATTTGAAAGATATTTGCCACCCCGATCTGAACGGAGTGCTTTAACCTTTCTACCCAGTTGGTTTTCAACCTTATTCTGGTATTCCTTGAATTTCTCAAAGGACTCACTTTTATGCTTCATCAAGTAGACATATCCGTATCTACTCAAATCGTCCGTGAAAGTGATAAAATATCTATAGCCATCTCTAGCGGTAATTGACATAGGTCCACAAACACCAGTATGTATGAGTCCTAATAGGTCACTAGCGCGCATTCCAACACCTTTGAAGGAAATTTGAGTCATCTTGCCGATAAGACATGATTCACACGTGCCAAAAGTAGAAAAATCGAATGCGGGAATAGTCCCATTCTCGACGAGTTTCTTTACACGTTTTTCATTTATGTGTCCCATTCGACAATGCCATAGATAGGTTTGATCTTTGTCACCAACCTTTAATTTCTTATTATTCACGTGTAATATTTCTGTGGTTTGATCTAAGATATAAATTCCATTCATGGAAACTGCTTTGCCATAAATCATTTCATTGAAAGAGAAAATACAGCTATTATCCTTTATTAAAAATGAAAAACCGTCTTTATCAAGTACGGAAACTGAAATAATGTTCTTAGACAAACTGGGTACATAGTAACAGTTATATAAATATAACTCAAAACCACTAGGGAGTTGGATTACGTATGTTCCCTTCGAGACTGCAGAAACTCTAGCTCCATTCCCGACTCGCAGGTCCACATCACCATTTCCAAGAGGTGTGATGTTTTTTAGGCCCTGCAAATGATTACACAGATGAGAACCACAACCAGTATCAAGTATCCAAGTTCCGAAACTTGCATGGTTAATCTCCATCATATGAATATAAGATGACATACCAACAGGAGTGACGCGGCCTGCTTTGATATCCTCACGGTACACGGGACAGTTCCTCCTCCAATGTCCAGTCTTATGACAATGGTGGCATTCAATGTCACCGCCCTTGCTCTTTGCCTTGCCTTGTGAGCCACTAGTCTCACCAGGCCCACTCTTATCGTTTCCTGGCTTCTTAAACTTTGGCTTACCTATAGTTAGGTCGCCTGGAGCTTTGCCCTTACCCTTATTCTTGTTGGAAATCATGAGAACATCTTGCTTCATGCTCCCACTAAATTTCATATCCTTCTCGGTCTGAACGAGAAGTGAGTGTAGCTCATGAGGACTTTTCTTCATGTCATTCATGTAGTAATTTGCCCTGAAAAGGGCAAAACCATCATGAAGTGAATGAAGCATACGGTCAATGACTATGCTGATACCGTCGTCAGGTACCAAAAATAAAATACCTAGATACTACTAACAGAAGTTAGCGGTAAGTAAGGTCGATCTCCACAGGGAGGCGGTTTACTATTCACTTGTCTATTCTATCTGTCTAAGGTCACAAGATGGGGGGTTTTGATTGTTTTGACTAGACTAAAGAGATTAAAGCAAGAGGGAAATGAATAAGAGAAAATAATGAAGAAATACAAGAGTAAATCAGATAAAAGAGAGAGATATGCTAGGAATAGGTCTACCGTGGGAGCTACACTATCGGTTCAACTGAGTAGATTAAATTATTGATAAGAAGAGCGAGGTCGTCACCTTTCGGTCCTTAAACCTACGATTATACCCTTTCGGTTTCTAATCGCCCTAGGGTCTCCTAACTTAGCTTTCGCCCTAATTAGGTATCACCTATTGTAATTAAGCAAGCCTTCCCTTCCAATCTTTCGATCCAGGTCGGGGTTAACTAAATAAATTGGTCTCCTACATGCATACATTCAACCTGATAACAATTATATTGCCTAAAACAATTCTTATCGCAAAACTAATCTAATCAAGTAGATCCTAACATATTGCTACCACGACTTCCCTAGTCCTAACATATTAAGGGGATTAGCTAGACATAATTAAATAGAGAACAAGAAATAAAGAAAGAACAATAAATATAAACATAAATTAAAGAGGAAAGGGAGAGAAATGTTACTAAATAAATAATCCGGAAATTAAGAACAAAGTAACAGTAGTAATGTATTAAGTATCGAGAAAAGGTGAGAAGAGAGAGCGTTTATAATGACGTCCTAATATCCTATTTATAAGAAAAATAGGATTTATTAAACCTAATTGACGAAAATAAGATTAAAAAGCCCAGCCCATAAAGAATCCACTCGATCGAGTGGAATAAAACCACTCGATCGAGCAAACTAAGGCTTAAACCACTCGATCGAGTAGAAAATATACTCGATCGAGTAAATCAATAAATGCAACTACTCGATCGAGTAGAAAAAGGACTCGATCGAGCAAAATTCTACTCGATCGAGTACTTTCCAAAGAACAGATTTCGCTTTGCGCCTTTGAACTTCAAACGGCTGCCATTTCTTCGTTGCTTGGGTAAACAGGGTGATTCCGGTGGCGTTGGAAAGCTAAGAGGACAAGCTTTTATATCCAATTGGAATAACCTGAATATCAGTTGTAGAACTCGAGATATGGATCTTCAAATTAGGTACTAGCAATTTGAAGTTCTTCCTTTGCTCGCCTAGCTATCTTACTTCTTTGCGCATCTCAAAATAGCTACATTCCCGCTCCAAATTCACTCTTCCTCCAAATGCGTGCTAAAGGGACGGTAAAAGGCTTGATTTCACTACTTTCTGATCCATTCCTGCAATTAAGACAAAATAAACCAAAGTAGCATATTCGGGTATTTCGTAACAATAAACTACGATAAAAACATAGAAATACGTGCATAAAATAGGCTAAAAAGACTATATAAAATGCACGTATCAAATCTCCCCAAACCAAAACTTTACTCGTCCTCGAGTAAACTATAATGCAACTAGTGGAACGGAAAAGATAACTCAGAGCTAGCTACAAATGCCCACTTAAGCCAATCTAATGCAGACAAACTAACACTTATAGCTAAATAGTCAAATGCAAACGAGTTGTAAGATGTTTATAATAAAGCTGAACCGTCGACCTTGCAAGACCTTTAATAATGGACTCTCACGGGTCTCTCTTCTCTCATGAAGCAAAGGGTGAAAGTATATGTATAAGAGAGAAAGAGAAAACAGTCACTCAGCTAGACTGCAACCTACATAACATGCATGCACCTAATATGATAAACAATTCTAGATACCGTACATACATTCCAACCAAACAAGGTCCTATCACAGCCGAGGGCTTACAAAGATATGGTAAAGTGAGGCAATGGGTAAGAAAAGGCAAAACATTTATGGGAATGTGGAGGTATAGGTGATCAAGCTAGTACCTAAACAAAACCATATAACAACATCCATTTCCAACTCAATTATAGATTTAAGCACGAGTGCCCTTCAATTGGCATAAAATCTCACCAAACCAAACTGAACTTACTCCTCAATAAATGTAAATAAAGCATAGGAGCGAAACCGTCAACAAACAACATCTTTTTTTTTCTTTCTTTTTTTTTCGGTTTCTTCTTTTCTTTTTCTTTTTTTCCAATTTTTTTTTCATTTCTTTTTTTTTTTATTTTCACGTTTTTTTTTCATCATCCTCCCTTTCTTCATAAATTACCAACTCCGAATCAACAGAATACGCGCCAAAATTTGATACAATAGACAGTATACCGCAGAATAATCTAAACTAGCTTGACAAGGCAGGCTAAATTTGGAATGTAGTTAAGGGTCAACAGGCAAATTTGGCTAATGTGGAGTTAAATGGGTAAAAATGAAAGAAAGGGAAAATTATAAGCACCTCCCTGCATGTGACACCAACCACTAACCCGAATGTATGCAGGCAAAAAGCAATTGAATTTCATATACGTGCAAATTGATGAACATGTTATGCAAGGAGTAACTACTCATAATCCTACATGAAACTGGTCATAAATGACACCAGTTTATAAGGCTCTAATCCTTAGAAATTATAAAGTACGTTGCCAAAATTTCAGGTCAAGTCTATTCGTTCAACTAAATTCAACATAAACTCGTAGATATGCAATAAGACAAGGCTAAAGATATATAGTCTATGCAAGGCTTAAGAAAAGACAAATAATAGAGCAATTTCATCACTGAAATCCACCATTCCGACTCAACCTATATGCTAAAATAAACATGAAATTTTTTTGAATTTTATCAATTTTTCAATTTTTATGAAATTTCTGAATTTTTATAGAAATAAACAACAATGCAATACGAAAATTAAACGTGATAACTGAAATGCAATAAAAAACAATATGCAGACACAAATATGGATGCATAACCTCCCCAAACCAAACCGTACAATGCCCCCATTGTACCAAAACAAGTAAAGGAAACGCAAACTAAAAGAGAAAGAGAGTAAATGCGGAAAACTTACAAGATTGCGCGAATAAGGGACCTCCCCAAACCAGCCAGCAACGTGGGAGGTCACTAATAGCTCCGAAACATCGTCACAAGAAGCTGTCCAAGCAATGGGCGTCCAAAACAGCTCGATCGAGAGGACTAGTGGTCGATTGAGTAGAATAGTGGTCGATCGAGTAATTTATTTATTTATTTATTTTTTTTTTTTTTGCAGGTACTCGATCGAGTGTTATAAGTACTCGATCGAGTGACTTTAGCAGCAAAAAGCTCTCGATCGAGTACAAAAAGTACTCGATCGAGTGATCCTTAGTAATTCCTGCAAAGACGCAATGAAAAACTGCCCGCAAAACTAACAAAACAAGCGTGACTGAAATAGTCTATGGTACGAAGACCGTTTATGACAACTAAAACTGAAATAAAATGAAGAACAGTTAAAAATAAATCTCCGGGTTACCTCCCGGGTAGCGCTAGCTTCAGACAGGTCCCAGCTCGACCTTCTTTTCTTTGAGGCTCTCTAATTAGTCATAATCAAAACAGCTCAAAGCGCGCAGCATTAAATCATAAATATGCGCATGTGCTACACAAAAATGTAAGTAGCACCACAGTGGAATAAAGAAAAAGGAAATAAAATTGTACAACCGTTTAAGCCTATCAAATTTCCTATGTGAGCTCCTAAATTTATCGAAAAAATAAAGGAGCACAGGAGCAATTGACAATAAGTTAGGGCTCCGTTTTAGATTAACAAAATTGAAATGACAAGGATGGTGAATAATTGCTAATTTATTCGTCCACATGGGAGGGGAATAGTGTTGGGGCTGGTGTCCTCTACAGTTAATGCAATAACATTTAAATCGCTAAAAGGATCAAAGGGTATACTTTTGTATTATTATCAGTTGGTCCACGTTTATCAATAACGGTTGGCTTGCTAGATAAGTTTGACGTTATTGTCATACTGATGGCGGTGATCAACTGGTCCCTAAAAGTCACACCTATAGCATACGTTTGAGAGATGTGACGGTATGAAAATACAGTCATATTGATGCCTAATTTGACTAAGCAGTTAGTCGGAGTTATTGACTAATAAATTAGTCAAACGCGATGTTGAGATAATTATTTAATACGGATTAAATAATAATGGCTAAGGCGAATTAAACAGTTAATTCGTAAATTAAATATAAACGATTATATTTGATTAATGTATATTGAATAAATTAATTATACAATATTGTCATTATCGGACATGTATTATTATATCGACTAATTCATGTTGCTAGACGATATTTTAATAACCGATAACCGATGACGATTTATAATAAAATCGCGTCATATACATTTAGCATTTTGAGTCGGACCAATGTGAAAATAAAGAGGAAGTGAAAGCCCACTTCCCCATGAGGCTCTCGGTTTGGCGGAACCAAGGAGAACAAAAGGAGAACTTTCTCTCCTTTTGTAACCTAATCATTCATTTGCAAAAATATTAGGGTTTTAGAGCAATTTTCTCTGAAATTTCTAGATCTCACATCGGAAAAACTCACAACAACTCTTTCAATATTGCAAGTCAAATAGAGAGTATTTCTAGCACAAGGGGCATAGTCTCAGACGGTCTTGGGTGCAACGATTAGGAGGAAATCTACGTTGATTTCTATCTGAGGCCGAATTCTCAAGGACCCGAGGTTAATTCTTGTGCTTTATCGTTTTCTCTTGTATTTTTGTTTTATGACAATAATCACATGTTAATTTTTGCGTTATAGTCCTAAAATTTAAGGGTTTTATACGGATATTACCTCACAAGTGGTATCAGAGCGAGGCCACGTAAATTTTTCTTTGTGATTTTCATAAAACGATTTGAAACGATCTTGCTTTGCATAGAAAACCGTGCGGCCATATGTGTATCACGGCTGTTTTATTTTTTTTGTAAACCGTGCCATGTATACACGGTTATTTGTTGTCGTTTTGTTTTTGCATATTGCTATTTTACACGATCATCATAGCGATATGTTAAAGTTTTGTCAATTGTTGATTTAATTTTTGTAAGGATTAGGTCAAAATTGCCATTGATTTTGCTTTGTCAAAATTTTTTCACGATGGTTTTAATTTTCAGAATCGTTTTGCTTTCGATCGAGTGGTTTACTACTTGATCGAGTGTTTTTCTGTCTTGTTTTTACTCGATCGAGTACATGTTATACTGGATCGACTAATTTTAAAACCTTAACTGTTCGATCGAGAAGTCCTCGACTCGATCAACAGCTTTTTCTAATAAAGTACTCGATCGACCTTGAGTTGATCGATCGAGCACTTTCTGTTTGGCAAACCTCTCGATCGACTCAAAGATATCGATCGATCGAGTCCTTTTGTTTTGGCAAAGACTTTGAAAAATTTATTTTTCGTGTTTAATTTTTCTTTTGGCCATTACATATGCATAATACGGCTTTATGCATTCGCTTGATAGTGAAACGGTTCACTCACGTACCAGTTAGTTATTTTAAAGCGATTTAAAGTAACGGATTATCATGGATTAAAATTAAGTTGATTAAAGCGGTTTTGTCACATAATTTTAGTCATTAAAGGTGGTTTGGATAAATTTAACATAATTACGGAATTATGTCACGAATAAATTTTATTTTAGTTGATGCATTTTATTTATCGTTATTTTGAATGCCTTGAATGTTTTATTACGTATTTAATTTTTACAATCAGTTGTAACTTAGTGTGGCCTTAGTAGAACGTGTTACCGTAATGATGGAACACGGTCTTGGTTGTATTTTGAGATCTTGTATCTCCGTTTTGGTTTTTTCCTTGTAATTACAGTTTTTATTTAGAATGTAAATAGGTTTATATTTTGTAAATTTTAATTGTAATTTTGAAAAGACCAAAGATGGAGACCGGATGCTCACTCATTTGCATGGACAAAGATGGAACATCAAGACAAGCTTCTCGGGTCCAACGGTGGATTCCAAAGTTGTATTATGTTCTTTTTACTAGGATAGGCCACACTAGGAATTTTTATTTACGTTTTGCATTCTTTTATTTATTTTATCGTAACGATAGATTGCATCATTTTTTGCCTAAAACCAAACCACCTAATAATTGCATGAAAACTGACTCATATAGAGGTCACGCGTTAGTTTTCTTTGATATACAGATATCACATTTTTTTTAAGCCATCACCTAAGTTAATTCATTCACGTAATGCTAGTTTTTCGTTCACTTAAAATGAATTAAAACTAAGTTGATGGGATCTTCCTCGTATAAACAAAAATTGAGAATAGTCTTTATAGGTCAAACTCCAATGAATCCCTTCTTCGTCGGTAGGCATAATATGACCCCTTCTACGTCGAGTAAGTTGGAACTGATTGACCTATTTTATCTCAACACTATGGTCACTCGTACGATCCTGTGATTATGGTGGACTATAGATAGGATTTACGGAAATCTATCGACCAAGAGTTCTAACGATAGAACTAGCTAAACAGTTGGCTTATCAATTTACGGAAATTGAGTCTTGGGATCACTTGTATTATTCTTGAGGGAGATCAATTATGCAAGTGCATTGAGTCTACACGATTAAAATGAATTTTAAATAGACTTAAATCACCTCGATGAGTTGCTTATTTCGTTTTGTTTTTCCTTTCTTTTTCAGTGTAGATCACGATCACTTAAATCGCTAATAACAAAATGGTGGCCGTCTTGACGACCCAATGCCAAGTGCCACATTGGACCGTGAGTCCTGGCTTCGGATCTTCATGAATCAGATGAATCAGTCCACTCGACTGAAGAATGATGGATCAAACTTCGCGGACTGGGAGGCGGCATTATGGAATGCTGCCGCTGCTGACGGGAAGCTCAAATATCTGACAGAGCCTATCCCGTCAAACCCAGGCCCCACGGCTGGAGCTAACGAGATCGCCAAGTATAACGATTTCGTCATGGAAGCGGGTGCGATTAAAACGTACTCATTTTTGCAATGGAATCCAATTTTCAGAAACGCTTCATAGCCCAAGGTGTAAAAAAGATTTTCACCACGCTCACTAAGGAATTCTCGAAAGCACCGAGAATCGTGACCTATGAGCATACCACTCGCTTCTTTGATGCGAGACTCCAGAAGGGCCAACCGGTTAGCCCACACATTCTCAGCATGATTGAGAATGACGAGAGACTGGAGGCGCTTGATTGTAAAATCAGCGAGAACATCGTGATTGACCGCATGCTTCATTCACTCCACGATGGTTTTGCGCTCTTTAGAGCGAATTACTATACAAATGATTTGAAGAAAAGTCCTCATGAACTACACTCCCTACTCGTACAGACTGAGAAGGATATGAAGTTCAGTGGGAGCTTGAAACAGGATGTTCTCGTTGTATCAAACAAGGGCAAGGGTAAGGGCAAAGCTCAGGCAGACCTAGCGGTAGGTAAACCGAAGTTTAAGAAGTCGGGATCAGGTAAGAGTGGGCCTGGTGAGGCAAGCAACTCATCAGGCGCGACAAAGAGCAAGACCGAAAACATGGAATGCCATCACTGCCACAAGAGTGGGCATTGGAGGCGTACATGTCCTGTTTACCATGAGGACATAAAAGCAGGTCGCGTTAAACCTATTGGTATGTCTTCTTCCGCTTCTACTTTTATTCATATGATTGAGATTAACCACGCAAGTTACGGAACATGGGTAGTAGATACTGGTTGTGGTTCTCATCTTTGTAATCATGTGCAGGGGCTCCGAAACATCGAACCCCTCGTAAAGGGTGAGGTGGACCTGCGTGTCGGGAATGGAGCACGAGTGGCTGCCGTCTCGAGGGGAACATACGTGATCCAGCTTCCTAGCGGATTTGAGTTATTTTTATATAACTGCTATTATGTACCCAGTCTTTCTAAAAACATTATTTCAGTTTCTGCACTTGACAAACTTGGTTTTTCATTTGTAATAGAGAATAATACTTGCATTTTCTCATTACACGATATGATTTATGGCAAGGCAGTCTCCATGAACGGAATTCATGTTTTAGATGAGACCACCGAAATATTACACGTAATGAATAAGAAGTTAAAGGTTGGTGACAAAGATCAAACGTATCTATGGCACTGCCGTATGGGACACCTTAATGAGAAACCCATAAAACAGCTCATAAAGAATGGAGCTATCTCGGCCTTTGATTTTCAATCATTTGGCACGTGTGAATCATGTCTCATTGGTAAGATGACTCGAATTTCCTTCAAAGGTGTTGGAATGCGCGCTGCTGACCTATTAGGACTCATACATACGGATGTGTGTGGACCTATGTCAATCACCGCACGAGAAGGCTATAGGTATTTCATCACTTTCACGGATGATTTAAGTAGATATGGCTATGTCTACTTAATGAAGCACAAAAGTGAATCCTTTGAGAAATTCAAGGAATACCAGAATCGGGTACAGAACCTAGTGGGTAGAGAGATTAAAACACAGCGCTCAGACCGTGGTGGCGAGTATCTTTCTCACGAGTTTGATCAACACCTCAAAGACTGTGGGATTGCCTTGCAGTTAACTCCACCTGGAACACCTCAGTTGAATGGTGTGTCCGAACGGAGAAATCGAACACTACTTGATATGGTTCGATCCATGATGAGTCACACCGTGTTGCCTCATTGTGGGGTTATGCTCTTCGTCATTTGCTCTAATACTTTTAATCAAGTCCGTCTAAAGCTGTTGACAAGACTCCATATGAACTATGGAAGGGAATGATCCCTAACTTGTCCTTTATACGGGTTTGGGGCTGCGAGGCTTATGTCAAGTGGAGACACGAGGATAAGCTCGGCCCGCGATAGGTCAAGACATACTTTATAGGTTATCCTAAAGGAACACTTGGTCATTACTTTTATTCGCCAACCGAACAACGTGTATTTGTTGCGGCTAGTGCGACATTCTTAGAGAAGGAATTTCTCAAGAATTGAAAGAGTGATAGAACCTTCGAGCTGTCGGAGGTTCCAGAACCAAATACCGAGCAACCATTGGAGGAATCAATTCCTTCAATCCCGGCTGCGGTGAATATTCCTGTGGAACCTAGGAGGTCGGGAAGAGTCTCTATTCCTCCGGACAGATACATTGGTATGGTCGAGGAACATGACATAGATGACATTCTATTCTTAACGAGTAGTGAACCCGCAACCTATAAAGGTGCCATGACCAGTTCTGACTCAAAGCTATGGCTTGAGGCCATGCAATCCGAGATGGACTCCATGTATGAGAACAACGTATGGGATCTTGTTGACTTACCTACTAAGGTTCGTCCCCTTCAATGCAAATGGCTTTACAAGATATAGCATTCTGTGGAAGGTCAACAAGATATCTATAAAGCACGACTAGTTGCTAAAGGTTTCACCCAAGTGCCAGGTTTGCACTACGATGAAATATTTGCACCCGTAGTCATGCTGCGTTCCATTCGGATTATCTTAGCGATTGCCGCTTTTCATGACTATGAAATTTGGCAGATGGATGTGAAAACCGCCTTCTTAAACGGTTTTTTAGAGGAAGAGTTGTACATGGTACAACCCGAAGGTTTCATCGATCCTGAACATCCTAAGAAAGTATGCAAGCTTAAGCATTCCATTTATGGACTTAAGCAAGCTTCTAGGATTAGAATCATCATTTCGACCAAGTGATAAAAGAAAATGGATTTACTCGATCGGTCGAGGAACCATGTCTATATATCAAGTCGAGTGGGAGCAAGATTGTCTTCCTAATATTGTATGTCGATGACATACTCCTGATTGGGAATGACATACCTCTCTTAACTTCGGTAAAAGTATGGTTGAAGAACCATTTCCAGATGAAAGATCTGGGTGAGGCACAAAGAATTTTGGGCATCCGTATCTATCGAGATAGATCGCGTCGGATGTTATCTCTCAGTCAGGAGTCTTATATAGACAAGATACTAGAGAGATTCAAAGATGACTAACTCCAAAAGGGGTTTCTTCCTATGGCTCCAGGGGTGCATTTGAGCAAGTCTCGGCACCAGACACCGGAAGAGAAAGAGCGCATGACACGGATTCCTTATGCCTCGGCTATAGGATCAATCATGTATGCCATGATATGCACACGTCCGGACGTGGCATATGCATTGAGTATGACAAGTCGATTCCAACAGCATCCAGGTGAATCACATTGGATGGCTGTCAAGAACATTCTTAAGTACCTACGGAGGACTAAAGATTGGGCATTGACTTATGGAGGCGATCAAAAGCTATGCGCAACCGGTTACTCTTAATGGCGCTGCAGTCAGCTGGAAGAGTTCCAAACAAAGTGTTACAGCAGATTCTACGACTGAGTCCGAGTACTATGCCGCGTCTGAAGCTGCAAAGGAGGCGATATGGTTGCGTCAATTCTTACAAGGACTATCCGTAGTGCCTAATTCGAATGACCCGATCACCATCTATTGCGACAATAGAGGTGCCATCTTCCAAGCTAAGGAGCCTAAGTTTAGCAACAAATCTAGACATGTACAACGGAAAGCTCATCTAATCCGAGATTACGTGGAGCAAAAGGAAGTAGTGATAGAAAAGATTGCTACAGATGATAACATAGCATATCCTCTCACTAAACCATTACGACAAGATAAGCATGAAGGGCATGCTAATTCCATGGGAATTAAACGTGTTCCAGAGTTGTAGTACTCTTTTATGGATTAGATTCATTCTCTTTTGTACTCTATACGACATCATCGTTTTGATATTTATATATTCTGTTTTTTCATGTGGATTTGTACGACAATTTTGAACACCACAAAGTGAACTGAACAAACATTATATTTTTGGTCCTTAATTGCCCACGTGAGCTGATAACTCTGGCAATTATTTTGTGACGTTGGTTGATGGTGGGTTCAACGAGCCATAAGTCAAAAGGTTGACTGACCAATCACAGAGGCGATTTATACGGATATCTCGTAGGACACAATTGTGACATCGACGTGGAGTCCTAAATGTTTTGTAACATTCGGTGCCAGGTCGTGGATAGGACCTCCATGGTGATCCTAAGAGTCTATTCTTTTGACTATCGACTGTCTCTTGAGACTAAGACAGACTTTGGGTGACTTTGGTTTCTTTCTCACGGTCATCCGTAACAGGGGGCCAAGTAGATTTTTTCTGGGTCATTTCATGTTGTGCTTAGAACGGAAGGAGTCGAGTTGAAGGAAATATTCAGCCTTTATCAGGTACTCGATATTTCTCAGGGCCACTCGAGGAGTCAGAATCGAAATGCATGGCCATGCTCGAATACGAATTCGTTTTATCAGATGAGTTACTCTCTAGTCGGGGAAACCACTCTTAATACAGATCGATTGTAAAATACGACTTTTGCGGATCCGGATCTGCAAATTGTTTTACATTGAGTGGGAGAAATTTTAAATGAATATGAGAATCGGTTATCGCACATATACTTGTACGGATAAGTGGGAGTTTGTTGGAGCCGTGTCCTCCAGTTAGTGCAGATAACATTATTGCACATACACTTGTACGGACAAGTGGGAGCTTGTTGGGGCTGGTGTCCTCTACAGTTAGTGCAATAACATTTAAATCTCTAAAAGGATCAAAAGGTATACTTTTGTATTATTATCAGTTGGTCCACGTTTATCAATAATGGTTGGCTTGCTAGATAAGTTTGACGTTATTGTCTTACTCATGGCGGTGATCAACTGGTCCCTAAATGTCACACCTATAGGATACGTTTGAGAGATGTGACGGTATGAAAATACAGTCATATTGATGCCTAATTTGACTAAGCAGTTAGTCGGAGTTATTGACTAATAAATTAGTCAAACGCGATGTTGAGATAATTATTTAATACGGATTAAATAATAATGGCTAAGGCGAATTAAACAGTTAATTCGTAAATTAAATATAAACGATTATATTTGATTAATGTATATTGAATAAATTAATTATACAATATTGTCATTATCGGACATGTATTATTATATCGACTAATTCATGTTGCTAGACGATATTTTAATAACCGATAACCGATGACGATTTATAATAAAATCGCGTCATATACATTTAGCATTTTGAGTCGGACCACGAGTTAAAATAAAGAGGAAGTGAAAGCCCACTTCCCCATGAGGCTCTCGGTTTGGCCGAACCAAGGAGAACAAAAGGAGAACTTTCTCTCCTTTTGTAACCTAATCATTCATTTGCAAAAATATTAGGGTTTCAGAGCAATTTTCTCTGAAATTTCTAGATCTCACATCGGAAAAACTCACAACAACTCTCTCAATATTGCAAGTCAATTAGAGAGTATTTCTAGCACAAGGGGCATAGTCTCATACGGTTTTGGGTGCAACGATTAGGAGGAAATCTACGTTGATTTCTATCTTAGGCCGAATTCTCAAGGACCCGAGGTTAATTCTTGTGCTTTATCGTTTTCTCTAGTATTTTTGTTTTATGACAATAATCACATGTTAATTTTTGCGTTATAGTCCTAAAATTTAAGGGTTTTATACGGATATTACCTCACATATAGCATTAAAAGAAATAGCATGAGTCAAACGAGGTAGCATATTTTGATTAACAACAATAATAAAATTATCACTAATTACCTCAGGTAGGTTGCTCTCGAAGGAATCATCGACAAAAGAATATAATACCTCATCCGTGCTAGGAGCAAATACCGACTCAGCTGTCCTTTCGGCGCCCTTAGTGGAATTCGTCCCGTAAATCTCAGCCTCAAGCGCATCCAACTCGGCTTTGAATAGGGGAGACTCACCATAACCGTTATCAACATAAAAATCGTCATCTAAAATGAACCCAAGTGACGAATCAAAGCTCCCAATGGCCAATTCAGTCGATCGAGCAGAATTGTTACTCGATCGAACACTTTCCTCCTGAATTCCATTTGATCGAGTAGAAATATCACTCGATCGAACACTTTCTTCTGGAAATTCACTCGATCGACTAATATTAGTCACTCGATCGAGTGATTCCTCCTGTACAGCACTGAAATCCTCGTGTGGGGCAGTGAAATACGATAGAAACTCGTCGTCCAAGTCATAAAAGTCATCCTCAGCATTGTGCAACACGGTTTCTTCATGGGAAAAACCGCTCTCAGTAAAGTACACCTCTTCTGGTTGCCAATTATCCGACTCAGCTGCTAACTGAGCAATTTCAGACTCCAGCTCAATGAATTGAGCTTCCATACGTCTATCACTCTCTTGCCTCATGGATACAAGTATCGTCATTAAAGACCTCAGTTCCGCAACCTCTTCCTCTTGTATATCAGCTCCTAACTGAGCAATTTCAGTCTCGAGCTTATCAAGTCGCGAAAAAGTGCGTCTATCATTTTCTTGCACTTGAGATGCAAGTGTCTCCAATAAAGATTTCAGCTCTGCAATTTCTTCTTCTTGTATATCAGGAGGATCTTGTTGCGGTGGCCATTGATAGGATGGATGTGGCGGCGCAACTACAGCTGCTTGACTAACTCGACTACGTTGATGGAACGCGTAAGCTTCGTCATTTTCTGACGTGCAAAATACTACATTGTGCTCAGCAGAACCACATCTCCCGCAGTAAATCACCTGCTGTGCCATATAATGGGACATTGGTGATGGGTCAAAGGTACTCAAGCCTTCCCTTTGACGATCTTTCACCTAGAACTGTCTAGGTAGAACCTGTAGGGCCTATCAAAACAGCACTTAAATAGAAAGATTAGAACGGCCTCAAGGGAAAAATCCCCTGAGTCTAAAAACAAACAGAATTAAACAAATAAATAAATAGTTGCCTCCCCGGAAACGACGCTAAAATTTGATACCGTCGTCAGGTACCAAAAATAAAATACCTAGATACTACTAACAGAAGTCAGCGGTAAGTAGGGTAGATCTCCACAGGGAGGCGGTTTACTATTCACTTGTCTATTCTATCTGTCTAAGGTCACAAGATGGGGGTTTTGATTGTTTTGACTAGACTAAAGAGATTAAAGCAAGAGGGAAATGAATAAGAGAAAATAATGAAGAAATACAAGAGTAAATCAGATAAAAGAGAGAGATATGCTAGGAATCGATCTACCGTGGCAGCTACACTATCGGGTCAACTGAGTAGATTAAATTATTGATAAGAAGAGTGAGGTCGTCACCTTTCGGTCCTTAAACCTACGATTATACCCTTTCGGTCTCTAATCGCCCTAGGGTCTCCTAACTTAGCTTTCGCCCTAATTAGGTATCACCTATTGTTCTCACTGATTTTGCAATCAAGTGCCTCCAATTTCTCGACATTCTCAATCATGTTAAGAATGTGTGGGCTAACCGGTTGGCCCTTCTGGAGTTTTACATCAAAGAAGCGACAGGTATGCTCATAAGTAATTAACGATTCTCGGTGCTTTTGAGAACTCGTTAGTGAGCGTGGTGAAAATCTTGTTTGCACCTTGGGCAATGAAGCGTCTCTGCAAATTGGTTTCCATTGCAAAGATGAGTACTGTAATACCCGCCCTTTTAGGGACCCTTTGACCATCATTGACTGTCCTTGGGAGCGGGAGTAATCTTAGGAAAGTATGCCAAAACCATCTTGGGGTGCGTGTTAAGGGTGGTACTCGATAGAGCAGAGGCTACTCGATCGAGTAGCTAGGTTACTCGATCGAGTAGGGGGCTACTCGATCGAGTATGTTGGGTACTCGATCGAGTGTCGGGTTTTCAGCGAGGGTTTTATATCGCGTTTTGTTAAATCCGCAAATCACTTTCGCCACTTTCCTCCTATCTTTCAGTCGCCTCTTTCCCTTCCCTTCACCTCAAAACCTCCATGGAAACCTTTGTGAAGATTCTTGTGCCTTAGGAGAGCGCCTCTTGAGTCGGGTAGCGGTCTTTTGCTGAGTTTCTCCCTAATAGGTATGTCATAGTCATCATCCGTGCCTTTGTCTCTATAGTTAGGGTTTGCTTGTTAGCAATAGATATTTGTATGCTGGTTATAGGCTTTGCTTGGTCGCTGGATATGTTATCTGTCGGCGTGGATTGGTTGCGGTTGCTTAAAGGTAGTTTCGCCTACTCAGTTTCTGTAGATGGTCTAGTGTGTCGGATATTGTGGCTGTGTTGTGTTTGGTTGTTTGCTATAATAATTGTATTGTGATTGTGGTTGTGATTGTTGTTGATTGGTTCTCGAGATGCGTTCTCGGCTGAGTGGGGTCACTTGCGGGAGTGGCTTCACGCCCTAGTTTCGCCCTTCGTGGAACCCGCCACGGAAGGGGATGTGCACATTAATGGACAGGGTTATCGCTCGATATGATGAGCGGGGATTAGGTGGGAACGGCTGCGGTCCCCCCCGGGCGTGGTCGGGTCCAGTGGGATCGATGTGAGTTGGTTGGATTGTTGTGAATGTGGTTGGGACAACTGGTATTATTTGTATTGTTGATTTCAGTTGCCATTGTCTTATCTTATCTCAGTACTGACCTTGTATGGTTGTTTGTTTTTAATGTGTCTGCCGTGATCCCTTATGGTGAGCAGTTGGTCTTAGCAGGTGTTGATGTTGTTGATAGCCGGAATCCAGGCGGGGATGAGTCTTCACAAGATTTGATAGTCATAGCCAGTAGTCTCTGAGTTGTGTATTTTATATAGTTTGTTGGTTTAAATCACTTGTAATACAATATTAAAGTTCTTTTATTGACGTCTGATTATTACTGTCCTCGGGCAACCGAGATGCTAACGCCCTTATATCCTAAGGAAGGCCTAGTTAAGGCTCCTCTGAATATGGGTGTGTTACAAAGTGGTATCAGAGCGACGATTTTGGAACCTGTAACAAATGAACATAATGAACGTAGGGAGTCTAATAAAATGAACCTGGTGTATGTGTAATGGGAGCCCCGGCTGATGCTAGATTTTGGGTGAGTAGGCACCCTCATTTCAAAATCTTGGCCCCATGACACTTAAGCCAGTCACATGGGATGGGAATGTGGAGTCCGTGTGTCTATGTGTGCTATGTATGTTAATTGTCTGAGGCTACCTCCGGTTAAGTCTTTGTTAGAATTGATAGGGGTGTATTAGTGATATATTAGACCGTGTATGGTAATTGTCAATGAGATTAGTGAGGTTCTTTGGATGATTAGTGAGCTTATGTAATGGCTATGAGATATGTGACGAAAGTTTACGTGATAGGAATGCGTGAAAATGTGGAACTGAACGTTGTGACATGAAGAGCGAGCATGTAGATGTTTGCTATAAGTTATTGATGACGGAAGTCATATACGAGTTTATAAATCCCTAATAATCACTATGATGATAGTTATAGCATAGTAGAATTATAATTCGAGACATAGCGTATAGTAATGCGTTCATGCCTATTTGTTGGTTGAAATTTTTCCGCTGCGTAATGTGTGATTAGTACTAAAATAAATTGCTTATGATAGAATGTGAAACATGGTAGATTAATTTGTTTTGAAAAGTATTCATTTATGTAATACGTGAAAGAAAGAACTAATGTTACTCATCCGCTTCAACTTGGAGTAAGCATGAGTTTAGTAGTAACATGTAAAACAAGTTTAAGTATAATAAAATGACACGACTAGGCTTATAAATAACTCGGTGACAGGTAGACCGAGTTGGGTAATTTGTATAATGTAACGTGATATGTCTCTTAGTTGTTGAAGGGTTGTATTTTGCGCGACAATGGTTATAAAACGTGATTGAATGTGATAATTAGTGTCGAACCCCGAACTTAGTTTGGAATCGACACGCGGCGTTGTTTTGCAGGTATCTTCGAGTTACTTGGTGTTCGGACCGAGTACTTAACTCTACTCGACCGAGTGCGAGTGCTTACTAGACCGAGTAGACCTCACTCGATCTAGTTAGGAGGCTATAACGTCGGGATGTGGGAAAATTCCTGCAGATACTCGACGATTTAGCTCCTACTCGATCGAGTAGGGTGGTACTCGATCGAGTACCCTAGGCACTCGATCGAGTAGTTCTTGACAAATGAATCCTACGGGTTTTCTTAAAACCCCTAATCTTTCTATTTCTTCTTCTTATTCCTCTATATTTCGACACACCTCCACCTAATCTACTCTCAATTCCTTATTCCCTCTCAAATCCTCTCATTCTCTTGGGTTAGTAGTGAATCTTGGGGTTGATTTCTTAGTTTAATTTCGTTTCTCTACTTTGTTCATCAATCAAGGTATGCTATTCTTCCTAATGTACATGGTTTGTTGCTTTAAATGTGTTAAAATAGTGAAATAATCTGAAATTTTTGATTTACATGAGTAGGTAGTTGCTTTTGATGGTTGAAATATGATTCACATGCCTCCTTTCCATGTTTGTTGGTGACTAATTGCTGTAGATTAGATTAGGAATTGCAATGGTTGAACCCGAAATTTCTAGGGTTTCCAAAATTGAAATCGATTTTTGGTTGTTTTACAATGATTAGATGGTAGAATTGAGCCTTAAGTATTGTTTATATCATGTTGGAAGATAGATTTTGATGATTTTAGCCTTAGAAGGTTACCTTAAAAACTCCGTCTTAAAAGTGCCTTAAATGCAAATTCGTGATTTATAATTGAAAAATTGATGTTGTAATTGACAGTATAAGCATGAGTTGAACTTCAATATGCTAATAGAAACGATGATTGATGAATATATGCCGAAATTTTCACAGCTGTAAAGACCGTCTGAAAATTTTAATTGAGTTGTCGTACATAATAGTGAAGGGTGATAAATTATTCTTCCTCTTGAATTAGTAACATGTGATTAGAAGTGTGTTTGGAATAACCTTAGAATCATGCTAGGATATTCAAATTTGTTGAGCATATGTAAACGTCATGATAAATCCTTTCACCACTATGGCTTATGAGTAATAATAATTTGAACTTGTATGTTAAAACCTTAGAAACTATTTGGTGAACATGTGTACTTAACTTAATACTCAAAGTAACGGTGTGAATTATGTGCTCCACATGCTGAAAGTTGTTGATAAATTGGTGTGCCTGGCTGATAAGTTGAATTCAAATTACATGAAATCAATACTTGCATGTTTATATAAGTTGCTTGAACATATGCCTTAAGCAGATGCCGAGACTGAACCTTGGACTCCGCCAAAGTAAGCGGGGGAGGGGTAACCCACCTGAGTCGGGAGAGGGGAGTGGACTGTGGTACCCGCAGTCCCGAATACCCTACGATTGTTTT
Source organism: Silene latifolia (assembly GCF_048544455.1). NCBI lineage: Eukaryota > Viridiplantae > Streptophyta > Magnoliopsida > Caryophyllales > Caryophyllaceae > Silene > Silene latifolia. The sequence continues at coordinate 269,211,536 of NC_133538.1, forward strand.
TGTTGACTTCAAGCAAAGGGAGCGTTTTGTAGCCTTACAAAAACGCAAGATGAGACCTACAAAGTGTATAGACACCAGTGTGTTAGAGGAGTTGGAGATAGAGACGGATGTCCGTCACATATTCGAGACCTTGGGTCTTACGGGTTTGTATAGGCTGAGGAAGCATACTTACACTTTTCTTACCTTGGAGTTCATGAGCTCTTTTAACTATGACCCAACGGGTCAGACTGTTGAGTTTAGATTGATGAATACCAGTTTTCTGTTGACTATGGATCTGTTTGTCTCTCACCTTGGGTTGGCCAAGCCTCCCAAGGACTCCATCACCGACATTCCAGCTGAGTGCGGCGTCTGCCGCCTAATGCCTTGCTTGACTGGGAAGCAAGCTCCCACCTCGAGCAACATGCTGATTAATGATGTTCAGCATATTACCTTGAGGGTCTTTCTCCGTTCTCTCTCAAACCTCCTCTATGACCGAAAGGATATCAGTAAATTGAATAATCATGAGGTCTTACTTCTGATGTCTTACCTCAACCCGGAGCGGGCCAGGAAAGTGGTCTTTAATGCTCCTTCCATAGTTTGTGCTGCCCTTGCCTTGATGGCTTCTTCCCCTTCCCGGTACCTGAGTTGTGGGGCTATTGCCACTCGGTTAGCTGAAAAGCTAACCTCCTTTGAGGCTTCTTCGGCGTACGTGCCTCTAGCTACCCCAGTGCCTACCATGGATCGTGAATACTATCTCGACCTGAAATGGTTGAGGACCTTGGCTGACGGTAGCCTAGCATGGAGGGTGTATGGGATGAGTTGGATGAAGATTCCAGCTCCTGAGCACCTCCCACCCACGGAGCCCTTGGAGCCGACAGTAGTGACGGTGGACTCCGATGACGAGGAGGAGGAGGATGATGACAGACCCCGCCAGATACAGACCTACCTCATCGACGGCACCATCCTTGAGGAGATGCCGGAGCCGACGAAGGGCGAGAATGCGGGAGTTCAGGTGGTAGAGAGACCCAGAGTGGTGAGGGGACCCCGTCGAGTGAGAGAGAGGGCCTCGGAGACTAGGCCACGGCCCAAGAGCACCACAAAAAGAGTAGCAGTCTTTTCCATGCTACCCTTACCTCGACACCCCGGAGACGCGATCCAGTTACCTGGCGGAGAGAGTGTCATCTACCTTGACACTCCGAAACATGCACGAGATGGCGTACGCTCATGGGATAGGGACCGAGGGACCGCATCCAGTTTGGTGGAGTGGAGTTGGAGACTACATGGGGTTTTCCATTCCTACGGGGTGGATCGATCGACGTGGGGGCACCTCGGTCCCCTTCCTTACGGGGCTTGACTCCATGGTATGTGGGCCCAGGAGCAGGAGCAGGAGTGGACGCGGGTATTGGGACATCGGGAGCAGGTACTTCGGGTGGTGGTGATGATGAGGTGATGTTCGAGCAGCAGCAGCAGCAGCAGGAGGAGGAGTGATACTCCTTGTTTCTATCTTCGTTCATGATTGTTAGTAGTAGTTGTTGTTGGTAGCATGGTTAGATTTTCGGTTGTTTTAGTTGAAACTTTATTTTGGAACTTGTATTGTTGGCCATAAGGTCGGATTTCCTATTATTGACTTGTTGCAGGTTATTAGACATCGGGGAGTCATTCCGACTCGATTCTAGATGACAAATATGTGCATGTATGTGGCTTGTGACAGGTTGTATAAGGGAACTTGGCCTGCAGATACTCGACAGAGTACCCCATACTCTATCGAGTAGCTGCAGGAAGATGGGGTAAAAAGCATTCTGACCTGTAGGCTACTCGATCGAGTAGCCAGGACACTCGATCGAGTAGCATGGCACTCGATCGAGTACCGTTACCTACTCGATCGAGTAGCACTGTTACAGGGGGTTTTCAAAAATTAAAAATGTTCAATTGTTTTATAAGGGCAAGTTTAATGTTTAATGTGGTTATTAGTGTGTAGTAACACCTTTGAACCGTTAATTTCATGTGTTGGAAGTCGTGTTTGAAGTTTTATAAGCGTGTTTGTCACAATTAGTAAGGCGGTAATAATTTCTTGTTACTTTAATATTGCATACGCCCCATTACGATCTATTTATCGGAGTTGTAACTTCTCGTACATTTGTGCATACCATATTAATATGTGTTATCAATGGTGACTAGTCATTTCGGTGGCGAGTGTATGATTTTTAATGTAACAAGTGTATAGTTAGTGAGTAATGTCCATAACAACTAATATGGTTTCTTTAATGTTTTGATGCATATAATAGGTAGTATGTGCTATAATTTTAGTGGTGAACTTCGGGGACGAAGTTCCTTTTTAGAGGGGAAGAGTAATGTCGCGAAAATTATCGCGAAATAAAAGGGTGATTTCGAAATTATGCTTTGTTTGCTTAGAAGGTTTTGTTGTTTAATTGCAAAATTTTCGAAATTTACTTGTATGAAGCGTAATTGGTTACCTCGGTTTGTGGAGTGAGTAGTGCGTTGTAGTAGAAGTAATAGAATGTATGTCATAAAGAGTTTTATTCCGGCACGCTGCGCCGTAAAAGAATAAGTTGAGTAACACGACGGTGTTAATTGTACAGTATGAGGTCAATATGAGATACGTTTCGGGTTGATAAATTATTGTCACACGATGACCGATGGTTGTTTGCGTTGGCTCATATGGCAAAGTCGATGTTTGATACTTAATCATTAGTAAGAATTGATGCATACATGTAGAGTGACAGTTAACGGTGATAATGCTTGCGTGATAGTGGTAAGAGTCATTAGGTATAAGGTATAGACGGGGATGATGATGGCATGGGGGGGAATGGTGTTTCCAAGAGATAATGGTTTGACCGGGAAGGTTGGTGAGATTGTGTTGGTTCCGTGTCGTGAGCGGGAGAGGTGAGTTGAACTTCGGGGACGAAGTTCTTTTTAAGGGGGGAAGACTGTAATACCCGCCCTTTTAGGGACCCTTTGACCATCATTGACTGTCCTTGGGAGCGGGAGTAATCTTAGGAAAGTATGCCAAAACCATCTTGGGGTGCGTGTTAAGGGTGGTACTCGATAGAGCAGAGGCTACTCGATCGAGTAGCTAGGTTACTCGATCGAGTAGGGGCTACTCGATCGAGTATGTTGGGTACTCGATCGAGTGCCGGGTTTTCAGCGAGGGTTTTATATCGCGTTTTGTTAAATCCGCAAATCACTTTCGCCACTTTCCTCCTATCTTTCAGTCGCCTCTTTCCCTTCCCTTCACCTCAAAACCTCCATGGAAACCTTTGTGAAGATTCTTGTGCCTTAGGAGAGCGCCTCTTGAGTCGGGTAGCGGTCTTTTCTTTGAGTTTCTCCCTAATAGGTATGTCATAGTCATCATCCGTGCCTTTGTCTCTATAGTTAGGGTTTGCTTGTTAGTAATAGATATTTGTATGCTGGTTATAGGCTTTGCTTGGTTTGGATATGTTATCCGTCGGCGTGGATTGGTTGCGGTTGCTTAAAGGTAGGTTCGCCTACTCAGTTTCTGTAGATGGTCTAGTGTGTCGGATATTGTGGCTGTGTTGTGTTTGGTTGTTTGCTATAATAATTGTATTGTGATTGTGGTTGTGATTGTTGTTGATTGGTTCTCGAGATGCGTTCTCGGCTGAGTGGGGTCACTTGCGGGAGTGGCTTCACGCCCTAGTTTCGCCCTTCGTGGAACCCGCCACGGAAGGGGATGTGCACATTAATGGATGTGGTTATCGCTCGATTTGATGAGCGGGGATTTGGTGGGTACGGCTGCGGTCCCCCACGCGGTGTGGTGGTCCAAAGTGGATGTCATGATGAGTTGGTTGGATTGTTGTGAATATGGTTGGGACAACTGGTATTATTTGTATTGTTGATTTCAGTTGCCATTGTCTTATCTTATCTCAGTACTGACCTTGTATGGTTGTTTGTTTGTTATGTGTCTGCCGTGATCCCTTATGGTGAGCAGTTGGTCTTAGCAGGTGTTGATGTTGTTGATAGCCGGAGTCCAGGCGGGGATGAGTCTTCACAAGATTTGATAGTCATAGCCAGTAGTCTCTGAGTTGTGTATTTTATATAGTTTGTTGGTTTAAATCACTTGTAATACAATATTAAAGTTCTTTTATTGACGTCTGATTATTACTGTCCTCGGGCAACCGAGATGGTAACGCCCTTATATCCTAAGGAAGGCCTAGTTAAGGCTCCTCTGAATATGGGGGTGTTACAAGTACGTTCTTTATCGCACCCGTTTCCAAGACGAAGTCACTATAAGCAAGTGACTCGTTAACTCCTGCATTGGGGCCTGGGTTTACCGGTATTGGCTCAGTTAAGTACTTGAGCTTACCATCAGCAATGGCAGCATTCCGCAATGATGCCTCCCAGTCCGTAAAATTGGACCCGTCATTTTTCAGACGTGTGAACTGATTCATGTGGTCCATGAAAGCTTTCAGCCAGGACTCGCGTCTAAGTGTGGCACTTGGCATTGGGATTTCGTTATTTCCAGCCATTTGTTGTAACAGTATTATCAAAATAAACGTATTCTACATTGCGAAAAGAAGAATAAAAATAATAAGCATATGCATCGTTATGATTTTAAGTCTTAATGCAAAATTGTTATAAGCGAAGACTCAAGCATTTATACAATTGACCTCCCTCAAGAATTATATAAATTATTCCAAGACTCAATTATCTGTAAATTGATAAGCCAACCTTTTGGCTAATTCTACTGTTAGAATTCTTGGTCGATAAATTTCTGTAAATTCTATCTTTAGTCCATCATAATCACGAGAAAATCTTCGGATCATAATGTTGAGGTAAACTAAGTCAACACAAACTACTTACCCAACGTAGAAGGGGTCATATGGAGAGTATGGTCCTATATGCCTACCGACGAAGAAGGGATTCATAGTTGTTTGCCCTTATAAAGACTAGTCTCAATTTCCATTTTAGAGGAAGATCCCATCATCTTTATTTTAATTCATTTTAAGTGAACTAATATCTAGCATGCGTGAATGAATAAACTAAGATGATAGCTTAAAATGTGTGACATCTGTATGTCTATGAAACTAACATTCAATCTATATGAGTTAATTTTCATGTATTTTAGTAGGTGGTTTGGTTTTAGGCGGAAAATGATGCACTAACTATCATGTGAATGAAAAGCAATAAGAACGGTAAAACATAAAACAAAATAAAGTCCTAGTGTGGCCTATCTACCAAAATGAACATAAATACAACTTTGGAATCCATCCTTGGACCCGAGAAGCTTTTCTTGATGTTCCATCTTGGTCCATGTAGCGGGAGTGAGCTCCAATCTCTATCTTTAGTCTTCTTAAAATTACAATTTAAAAATTACATAATAAACCTATTTACATTCTAATTTCAAAACCATAATATAAAAGAAAACCAAAACGGAGATGCGAGATCTCAAATTACATTAAAAATTATGTTTCCATCATTACGAAAACATAATTTAACTAAGCCCACACCCTATTACAAATTACAACCGATTGCAAAAATATGTAAATAAATCCATTCAACGATTCATTCCTTAATTATGTAGATTAATTTATCCAAACCACCTATTTAAATGATAAAATTAAGTGACAATTCCTCAATTACTCACATTAATTTCAATCTTAATTCATATTAATCTTGTAATATGAATTAATCCAACATTATTTTAAACTTCTTTAAAATAATTAGGTATCTAAAAATTGTGAACTTCTTCACAACAATTAATCATACATTATTAATTTAATGTATAATGAATATTGGCCAAAAACAAAACAAACAAAAACAAAAAAAAAAATCCTTTTCTTTTTCTTTTTGGTCTCGGCAAAACAGGAGAAAAAAAAACAGAATTTTTTTTTTATTTTCAGCTCGGCCAAATGAAAAAAACAGAAAACAAATTTTTTTTCCTCTCGGCAATTCTGCAAAAACAGAAACATAACAACTTTTTTTATTTTTCTCGGCATTTTGCCCTAAAACAAAAAAAAAAACAGATATTTTTTTTTCAGACCTCACGGCATACAGCCGTTTTTATCATACTTTTCTCGAAAAAAAAATTTTATGTGGACAAAAATTTTAATGTTGCTAATATAACATGATTGACATAAACATCATCTATTAATTTAAACATGGATTCAAACTTCATAATTCAATTTAACCTCTTAAATGAATATCCAAATTATGACAAAATCGATTATCCGTATATATGATTCATCACAATTGTTTTGAACATGATTAAATTAAGTTCTATGCCAAAACTATATAGCAAAAACAATTTATCAACAATGAAACAATTTCCATTTACATTTTAATTTAATCCTCATTAAATCAAACATCTACAAATTCATCATATAATCATTTTAACTTATTAAAACAACAAAATGAATGAATCAAAATGGAAATATAGACATCAATAAAACGAAACCCATCTCGGCACAAAAAAAAATTTCGGTAACGAAAAATTTTTTTTCACGGCTGAAATTTTTTTTTTCGATCCTTCAAATTTCGTTTAAATTCATTTATGCAAATCATACAAAAATAATTTCGTGGCCTTGGCTCTTATACCACTTGTCGGAAAATATCGGTATACTTTCCTTTAATTATAAGGATTATAACGAAATTATTATTATGAATACGAGTCATAAAAGAAATTACATAAACAAAAATACTAGAGGATTAAAAATCAACCTTTGGTCCTTGCAAATTCGGCCTAAGAACAATATCGCAATGATATTCGCCTAATCATTGCACCCAAGATGATATGAGATATGCCTTTGTTCTTGCTAGAATAGATCCCCAAAATTCACTAATTAATTTTTAGGGTTTTTGTGTTCTTGATGAGAGAATTCGGTCAATTGGAATAAAAGAAAATGAGCTCCCTTTGGCCTCTTGTAACCGTGAGAATGAGTGATTAGAGGAAGATACTTTCTTCCTCTTTTTACTCTTATTTCGGTTTAGCCAACAACCAAAAATAAGGATAAAATCTCCTTATTTTCGGTTATTCCAAAAATGTATAAAATGTGTATAATTATAAATCGTCATATATTTTATTCCGTATTAATAAGTCTACACACAACAGCTTGCAGTCGATTTATTAATACCGGACTGTAATAATTTATTATGACAATCTCGTATAATATATACTTTAACTATAAATATCGGATATTTATAATTAACTAATTAAATATAACCGATTACGTTTAATTACGAATTAACATCTTAATTCGTTCAAGCTAACATTATATACATTAATTAAATATAACATATTATATTCCATTTACGAATTGACAGTTAATTCGTCTCAGCTAATATTATTTAATTAAATTAAATAATCATCTCATGAACACATTGACTTACTGTTTAGTCAAGTACATGGACTAACCTTTTAGTCAGGCATCAATGTGATTATATTTTCATACAATCACATCTCTCAAACACATCCTTTAGGTGTGACTTTTAAGGACCAGTTGATCACCGCCATCAGTATGATAATAACGTCAAACTTTCTAGCAAGCCAACAATTTATGATAATAACGTCATTAAGTAATCGTTAATCAACTGATAAAATACGAAGTATACCCTTGTGAACCTATAAGAGATTTATAAATGTTATCACACTAATTTGTGGAGGACACAAGCTCCAACAATTTATGCTTAATCTAATATGTTATCCTATGATTGCTTGCTTGTTGTAATGTCAACTTATGCACATGTTATGTTTGATGAAATGCTAGACTATGAAACCTTGCATTTTGTACCCATCTCTTATCTATTCAACAAGACTTGTAAGATATAAACCAACTCGAGTCTTATTAGACCATGCATAGAAGTGAATAGGAAGATAGTAAGTCAACTTGTAGGAGTTGTACAGGCTAGACAACTCGGCTCCGGTACCCAAATCTTCCTATAAACCGTAAGACATAAACTAACTCGGTTCCTCTACAACATTAATTTCTTGTAACTATGGAAACATGTTTGTATGATCACCACCATGAATCCTCTATGGAACCATGACATCCTAGTATCTTTATTAATTATTTGCATCTTTTAAGCTATTGCATGTTTTACATTATTTCTTTCATTAGTTTAGAACATAACTACAAACCCAAATCAATTGTGACACTAGCGTAAATTGAGATAGATAAACATAGAACCTAAAGCATACCGTCTCGTGGATCGACCTCGTCTTAACAACTAACTAGTTATTTGTTGAGAAATATAAATGTGTTTGATTGGGCGTGTGACGACCGCGTTATCCACAAAAATGGCGCCGTTGTCGGGGACGGTGTTTTGTGATTAAGTTCTGGTTTGTTTGTCTTATTTTAATTGTGCTTTAACCTTGAGGAACTTGTTCCTCTGGGTCGTTTTTACCGTTTTATTGTAGTTTTCATGTTTGTAGTTGTATCTTTATCTTGGCTATGTTGATGACCCAAGACTTGATACGTGGAGTATGTGGTGGATCTTTAGAGTATGACTACTATGGGTATGGGGAGTTTGAGGAACAAGTCAACACAAACCTACCTTACTACTCATACAATAAAAATCCTAACTACTACCCCAACTTTCCCCACCAAAATCACCAGATACAATACCCACAACAACCACCCACCCAAGACCCATATTACAACCAATCCCAAATGCCAAAATACCACTTTCACACCCACACACAACAACCTGATGAACATGTATTTGACATTCAAAATATGGTTCTCCAAATGATGGGAGATCAACAAAATTTCTTCAAATAAATGCTAGAGGAGAGCCAAAATAGGGACAATGTTCTTCATAGCATTGTTACCCATGGTGAGAAGTTGGCAATTCAGATTGCCCAAACAAAGGAAGACCAAGTAACTACTCCTCACCATTCCTTAGACATTGATCATGAATGCGAGTTTGAAGGAGTTACCTTTGATGAGAAATGGGAAGAGCCAATCTCCTTGAGCTCTTATGAGTAAAAAAGTGTGGTATTTGATGAGGAAGATATGAGGTTGAGTAAGCCAAATACTCTTAGCCTTTGTGAGTATGAGAGTGTGTCCTTTGATGTGGACATTGAGACGGTGGAGGAAGAACTATTGAGAAGAAATGAAGCCCCTATTTATGATTTATATGGAGAAAGCAATGATGACGCATCTATAGAAGAAGACAATGAGGGAAAGCTTAGCTCAAATGATAAATGGAGTTGGGAAAATAATTTGCTTGAGGAGCCCATCTTTGAGAAATTTGAATTTTGCCTAGAGGAAGAAGAGGAATGCCTTCATGAGAGCCTTTTCAAACCCACTATGGAGCCCATGATACTTGGAGATGACATTATGGACCTTCTCACGAAAGTCAAATCATCGTACAAAAATTACTTAGTGGAGAAGCTCAAAGAGAGGGCTAAGAAGGAGTCTACATGTGGAAATTTGGCACCCACTATCCCAACTCCTAAAACACCCCATCATCAATGCCATGGAAGTTCACCTTCTATTCTTGTAAAATCACCTAGTCCAAGTATTTTTGTCATCAACTTTGGAAGAAATAAGAGCAACCGGAATATAGCTAAAGCTTGTGAAGCTAGTACCTCCAAGCCGAAGTACAGTGCCCCCACCAGGGACAAGTGCCACTATTGTTGTGGTATTGGGCATTGGAAGAGAAACTGTTCCAAATACCTTGGCGACATCAAAGCTGGAAAGGTTATTCCAGTAGGTATATAACTATCCCTATCTTTTATGTTTCAATCTCAACTTTGGTATGTTGATACAAGTTGTGATGATTACCCTTTTTATTGTAAATTGGGCCTCCTACCAAGGACAAAGGCAAGGATAAGCAAGCCTAGAGGATCATGTGGGAAGCTAGAGTAGCCGACCGTGGTGATGGATCAATGGAAGCTTGGCTTTTATTTGCTTTGTCTTTAATTTTATGATGTATTTCAAGTTTTTAGAACTATTTTTATTTCCTTGTGTGACTTGGAAATTGGTTTGTATCCTTTAACCACGGGTTGTATTTTGGATATTGGTGACTTGGTTTTCAACCCAAGTCACTTGTTTTATTATGATTACTTGTTCTAAAAACACCATCATTAATTACTTGCGTAGAGAAACCTTAGATAGACAACTTAAATTGATCAAATAGACGATTATGATGATGGGATCATTATATGTCCATAAGCTATGAATTTGATTCTCCTTATGTCATCATTACTAAAAGTAACAACTTACTTATGTAAGATCAATTAAAGTTGTAGTGAGTTTTTGAACTCATCAAGTAGGGAATTTACGATACCATATGGACACATTATTCTAAACGGATGGTCAACCATGAGATACCTAGAATAGAGAGTCTATTAAACAGATGACATGGATAAGACTTGCATATTATCAAGCTGCCATGTTAGGATGGCCTTTTGAATGCTAATACATAGTCTTGGTAAACTCCTAATACTCCATTAAATATATATGTTTCTGACTCACAAAGCTATCTCTCACGAATATAGATGTATTTCTGAGAGATAGAGTGGGAGTAGATTGAATTATCACAAACATCTCTTATAGTTGAAATGTTACTTTGTGAAAGTAATGGAATTATAGAATGCGAGTGTAGTTGAACTATAGTCTATGAAGATAGAATGAGAGCATAGTTTAGTGGGAGTTTATCGCACATGTCTTATTGTTTAAAAATATTACTTTGTAAAGGTGATAGTATCATGACCTTGTTACATACGAGCAGAAGCATTACAATCCGAAAATTGTTGCTCATGAGTAGATTTACTTTAAAGTGAGGGTCTCTTTAAAGGTAAAAAGAGCTTCAGAGTACACAAATGCATAAGATTTACATGAAGATGTTGATCAAGATAAATTATGTTACGAATTGCCGCATTTCATTTTAACGAAAAATGGCAAATAAAATTCGCTTTTCTAAAATGGGAATTTAAAGAAGGAAGTGTTTGAAACACAAAATCTTAGATGAAGATCTAAGAATCCTATCATATTATGCGTAGCTTTCTTAAGTGATCTTAAGCAAGCATTAAAGGATTATACATTTCGTTCATGTGATAATAATGAATTGTTTCATTCACATGATTGAAGAATCATGATATACATGAAGGTAAGTGGGAGCTAGAATTGTTTCTCTATGTCTTATATGTTGAAGAAATATTACTTATTGAGAATAATGTACCAATGCTCTCTTCTGGCAAGAGTGATTGGGAGACTTGGAAAGGGTGCCATATACTTAAGATTACCGAATCTATGTGAAAGTATATTGGCATTTAATTGAGAGTCTTATGATAATAAGATCTTTCGTATTTGTTGCACATCAACAAGGTTTAATAAGCTATTCATGTTGATGGAAGTAGAATTACTATGATGGAGTCATAGTCATTCACTGAACCTATTAAGTTGTTGATCACATGAAATCAAATTCTAATGTTTCCGCCATTAGAATGATCATGTATGCCAACAGACGCACATGCCATGATGTGATATATGCTGAGAGCATAATAAGTCAATAAAAGAGATAATTCCCATAATATGGCTTGTGAAAGCCTTAAAGAACATCCTTGAGATTCTTGAGAAGAATTAAGGATTCGTTCACATGTTTGGATGACAAGCTAAGTTAGGTGTTGAAGTGTTGCACAAACTTTAGTTTCCAAACTCAAAAGGGATTTGTTAAAATCCTAGGATGACTTATTGACTAAGGAGTAAGAGACTAAGAAAAGTGTTTTAGTTTCGCGCATTGAAAATTCTACAAAAGGAATCTAAGTAAATTGTGATAAAATCTTCAATATAAGGATTAAGGGTGAATCCCTCTACAAATGATTTTGTCACATGTTATGCGATAACAGTGAGAGCATCTTTCAAGTTAAAGAGTTCAAGTCTAGTAAGACGTCTAGACATATATTTAGATAAATTCATGTCATTAGAGATGACATTGAATGGAAGGAAATAGCAATTAATGAAGTTGGAATATATGGATATCGGGTATATCCAAATGCCAAGCTTGTATTGCATTTTAACTAGTGTTAATAATACACTAAAGATTATAGAATATGAAGTAGTAATAGTGTATTGACTATTCATATGTGATAATCGCATTTATCGTTTGATTTTCATTAAACTCACCCGCTACCTTGTCGTATCCGAATGGGTTGTAGAGACAAATTGAACCCCATTAAAATGAACTGGATTGACATGGTATTCGCCCCTAGTTACTTATATGAGGTGACGTCTCGAAGTGACTAGAGTGCGATGCGATTGATGGCAAGTTCAAGTGCCATAGAGTTATATGGGATGACTAGTCGATCACATAGGCAGACTGTATGGGACACTCGGTCGGGCAGTGACCGCTTATAGAGTTCTGGTAATTCATATAGCCTGGTCATGGCAAGAGCTATTATAGTATTCTTTTGAGTCAATTCTTTTGACTAGAGACTATTCGCCCAAGTTGGCACAACTTCTGGTTAGCTTTGATTTATACTCTACGATTTCGTAAATGAAATCAAACTGGGTATATTTTGGGTTATGATGGTCTGTGGCTAAATGAAGGGAATAGGGCGATAGGAATTGTCCACCCCTTGTCAGGGTTGTTTGAAATCTCAAGGCCACTCGAGGAGTAGTTAACTGGAAATGCGTGGCCACGCTCAGAAGGTATCTATGATAGATAATTCCGGTCAGACAGTTACTCTCCAGATCGAGAAAACCACTCAAGATATGATCAAGTGTAAGTAAGACCTGCAAGACACCTTGCATTGAGTAGGAGATTATAATAGGACAATAGAAATGGTGACGCACACTTGTCTCGGACAAGTGGGAGATTGTTGGGAAATGTGTCCTCGACAATAGTGCGATCAAATGATTTAATATCATAATTAAATCTCATACTAAGAATACGTGAGGGATGATTCTTTATATAGTCAACTGATCGTCATTTATCGGTAATGATTGGCTAACTAGAGTTTGACATTACTGTCGTGTGATGGTGGTGGTCAGTTTATCCCTTTAGGTCACACCTATAGGATGAGACCCAAATAGATATTTAATTAATTGTATGCGATACAAATTAGTTAATTCCTTAATTATGGGAGTGCAATTTTACGTCTTATTGTAATGTGATTAAATAAGATTTAATTTAGTAATTAAGTGTTAAATTACTAAATTAGTTGAGTTATTATATAAGTTTAGAGGTAGAGGTAATTAGTTATTTAAAGTTACAAGAAGTTGTAATTTTAACTAACTAGTAATTATAGGACCCATTATATGTTGATATAATGGTAGTATACTACTCAAAAAGTGGAGTGTATATTATATTATTAATTGTAATATTTAAGTGTTAAATGATTACATTAATAAATAATTATGTAAGATTGTTAAACATATCACTTATAAGCATTTGTGGGACAAATGACAAAAGGCAGAAATGGACCAAAATGGGTCCAAATTTTCGGCTAAATAAAGAGAACAAAAGACGTTCTTTTGTCTTTTGTTTGTGTTGATTAAAGTGTGATTGTGACACATCACACAAGCTTTTTCATACTAAATCTTACACATATGTTCCCTACACTCAACCTACACTATACAAATGAGTAAAAATAAATGGAAAAGATTCTTTCCCATTCTCAAGGCCACCGGTTTTTTGGCTCTTCAAATAGAGCATTAGTTGCTCATTTTTCCATGTTGTTCTTTGCTTGTTTTTCTCTCTAATTTTCCCTCAAATGCAATTGCTAAAAACTCTCACAAATACTAATACACTCAATCTATTACTGGAGGTAGTAATACTAAAAATATTAGTATTATTAAGGTTACATTTCTACTACATATCTAGTTAATATTAGTAGGAATTTTTGGGATTAATCTTTGGTGCAACTTATTGGAGTGTCTTCTATACTTGGAGTCTTAGGAGGATCATCCATCACATTAAGCTCAAGAACAAGTGAAGGAAGGTGACCTTACTTGTGCCCTATATTTCGAACCATATTGCAATGTAAGGGACATTGTTTTTCCTTATAAATCTTTCATTTTGTTATGCATGCACTAAATCTAAAGAACAAATAATTAATAAGTTAATTAGTTCACTATTAGAGGAGTCTAGTAATAGGTATATGAACCTAACAGAATTATGTGCCCCCTCATAAGCAGCAGCAACCATATCGGAAACCACCCTATGTACCTCAGCAGCAGTAGCAGTTTCAAAGTTCTGAGGCTTTTGAGTTCAAGAATATGTTTTAGAGCTTAACGGGGATGCTGCAGAAGGAATCTCAGGCTAGAGAGGCTAGTACAAAGATGTTGGAATCTCAAATTGCCCAGTTAGCCAATAAGTTTGCTACTAGAGCTCCGGGGCAGTTACCGTCGCAGCCGGACCAGAAGAAAGAGACCCTGAATGCAATCACACTAAGGAGCGGGTCTACCCTTGATGGACCCGTTACTGTAGAGAATAAGCCGGAGGAAGTTATGGTTGAAAGAGGTGGAAAAGCTGCTGGAAAAGGAAAGAAGAATCAGAGTGAGAAAAAGATGAACATCAGTGTTCATGGTCGATCGACCGCCCTACCCAGTCGATCGACCACCCCTTATTCTTCAGCGACAGTTTCTGATCCTTCTGATCATTCTGGGAAAAAGGAGATCAGTCGATCGACCGACCCCACTGGTCGATCGACTGGTGATGATGCTGATGTTGAACCAATTCGTCCTCCAATGCCAGATAACTTGAGGGATTTCTTGTTTCGGGGTAAGACGATCCCGCGGTTTTTTAGGGAAGCTCCCAATGATGATGGGACAATTCCAGATCCTAAATATGACCCAGCATCAGTTAATGGTTCATTTTTTACACGGCCTGAAGCGGGTACAAGCTATAATAAAGATAAGGTAGAGGATTTCCAATCTAAGTCCAAGGATGTCGGTACGAGAGATGTTGAGGAGAGGGCAAAGCTACTTTTGACAGCCCCTTATCCAGAGAGATTAGTGCCGACCAAGGATCAGGTATCATTCAATAAATTTAAAGATGTTATTCGCAGTTTGAATGTGCAAGTACCTTTTCTTGAGTTGGTTAATCAAGTGCCCGCTTATATGAAATTTATGAAGCAATTGTTGACAAAAAAGCGGTCACTTGAACCTGTGCAGTCGGTATCTCTCACTGAAGAGTCTACCTCTTATTTGACTCACACTTCTCCACATAAGCTAGCTGACCCTGGTAGCTTTTCTGTTCCTTGTAATATTGGTACCTACTCAATTGAGAAGGCATTATGTGATCTAAGAGCTAGCATTAATGTCATGCCATTGAGTCTAGCTAGGAAGTTGAGTCTGACCAAGTTTGCAGTTACTAATATGACTGTATAAATGGCTGATCGTTCTGCGGTTCAGCCAGTAGAGGTCTTAGAGGATATTCCTGTGCAAATAGGAAAGTTCTTTTTCCTTGTTGACTTCATTGTCCTAGATATTGTAAGGATTCATTAATCTCATAAATTTACATATTCATATATGAAATGATTTATTTAGTCATAAAATAAATACAAGATCTTATGCATGCAAACATAAAACAAAATAGAGAAGAAACCGTCACTTCTTACATTGAGGTTTCGGATATTAGGGCACCAACAAGATCTCTTTCTTATTAGTTCTTGAGCTTTCCAACAATGGATGAACAAAGGTCCAAATTAGAACCTCTCCCAAAAGCATATACCCAAGAAATACTCATAATAACTAATATTATTATGAACTAGTAATGATATTAGTCTTACTTAAAATTTGACACAAAAATAAATTTTGTTCTCTTCAATATTTTCGGCCAAGAGAGGAGAGATTTGTGAGGTTTTTATTTCTCTAAGTTTTACAAGTTGTAGAGAGATTAAATTTTCTAACACTAGAAAATCTTAGGTGAAAAGTAGAATGAATAATAGAGGAAAAACCCTCTATATTTTCCTCTTAGAAAATCGGTGGGGAGGGGTGGAGGGGAGCCAATGCATGATGCTCATTTTCTTCCCAAGAAAATAGGTTTGCATGGCTACTAATAGGTAGGTAATCATTTTGTTTTTAGTCATTAAAATATAAAAACACAACCCCACTAATCCCTTCATAAAACCGGTTATCCCATAAAATGGTAGTCCATTTTATTTTTGTCATTTGTCAATTGTGACATATGTGACATGTTACATTATAATGCATTTTTAACATATTAAAAATCATCATATTAATTAATTATGTCACATACAAAAATAATTAGTAATTCACAATTACTTGTACCAAAATGGGTCATTCAATTATAAACTACAACAACTTGTATTTATAATAAATTATTCATTCTGTTTCAATTGTTTCGTAAACAATATTTTAATCCATGTAATAAAACAATTCGATTACTTAGACCGTATCTAATTTAATCGAATTATAATAAGACACGTTAATCTTACTCACAAATCATCCGTCAATTTTAAGCAATTTAATTAACTCGTATCGGCATACGATTAATTAAATAATCAATTAAGAGTATTTGCCTATAGGTATGACCTAAGGGGATCAACTCTAGTCAGCCAATCATTACCGATATATGTGGACCAGTTGACTGTAAAATATTACGTCCCACATGTATTCTTAAAATGAGATTTAAACATGTGATAATTATGATCAACAGTTGTGATCGCATTATTGTCGGAGGACATTTATTCCAACAATCTCCCACTTGTCCTCGACAAGTGTGCGTCACCAATTCTCTTGTCCTATTAATATCTCCCACTCAATGCAAGGTGTCTTTCAGGTCGTACTTGCAAGTGATCATAACGAGAGTGGTTTCCTCGATCTGGAGAATAACTGATTGACTGGAATTATCTACCATAGATACCTTCCGAGCGTGGGCACGGATTTCCAGTTCATTACTCCTCGAGTGGCCCTGAGATATTGTTATAGCCCTGACAAGGGGTGGACAATTCCTATCGCACTATTCCCTTCGACTAGCCACATCCATCATAACCCAAAATATGCCCATTTGACCCCATTTACGAAGGTCATAGTAACATAAATCAAAGTTAATCTGAAACTGTGCCACCTTAGGCGAACAGTCTTTAGTCAAAGAATTGACTCAATAGAATACTATAGTAGCTCTCGCCATGACCAGGCTATATAAATTTGCCAGAACTCTATAAGCGGTCATTAGGCCCGACAAAGTGTTCCTAACAGTCTGCCTTTGTGATCGACTAGTCATCTCACATGACTCTATGGCACTTGAACTTGCCATCAATCGCATCACACTTTAGTCACTTCGAGACGTCACCTCATACAAGTGACTATGGGCAAATACTATGTTAATCCGGGTTCACTTTAACGGGGTTCAATATTGTCTCTACAACCCGTTTGGATGTAACAAAGTATAAAAGGGGTTTTAGATTTAAAAACTCGAACGACAAATGTGATTATCACATATGAATATATTTTTATAATCCATTTTCATCTTATATGTAGTTGTTCATCTCATTGCAATTGAAATGACATATGACATGACTCATCATGTTAAGCCTATGAGAAGGCTTTGGTTAGTAGGTTTTATCAACTTCTTGTACCTTACTCAACCTTACTACATACTCGTTTTGCTTTGTAATGTATACATTTGCATTACAAAACTTCCTGAGTACGTGTCTAGATCCAATCTAGACATAAGCTCTCTAGCCTTAGAATAGCTCCCACTGTTTTCACAGTGTGCGGGATCCATCCCTCTCGCACATCTCATGATTGCAAGTGTACTTAATTTCCGTTGTAAATATCTCTCATTGTTCTTTATTGCCTAGAACGATTCTAGCAAATCTATTTCTTAAATAACATAGCCACAATGGTTCCTTAACCATCTTCACGTGTTTTGAATATGGTTTTGTCTGAAACCTTGCGCAATCTCAATTGTTAATTGACATTTGTGTAACTGTTACACCCTCCTTTATTGCGGAAAAATAAACATATAATTCTAGAATAAAACTGCATGGATATGTTTGTAATAGGTTCATTTGGGTAAAAACCTGTAATTTTTAAAACCTGAACCTGTTATAAAAGTATCCAAATGGGAAGGTGTCAAACATGCAAGGTCTTAAATAAATCTCATAAATAAAACATCGATAAAGTCGCGAAACAAAGTTATACAACCCAAATATGAAAAAGGGAGACATATGTCCCTAAAAAGTATATAACATAAAAAGTGTTTAAGGGTCACAATAAAATAAAGCCAATCTAGGTCCCAAGGTTACTTTGATCGCTAGCTCGTCCATGAACCCCATGTAAGCATCACCATACCTGTCGATCGCATTTTATACAAATACGAAAGCCACAGTCAGTGGGGAGTAACTCCGAGTTCTCCCAGCCACGAAATGTCATAATTAATATAACATGTAAACATAAGAATATGATTATGAATAACACATAGCCTTAGCATATAGATGCTAGACAATCGTGCTTATCATGTGAACAACAATATAACAACACATAGTCCTAGCATTTGAATACTAGACCGACTCATACTACACTATCATGTGAATCACATAACATCCAGGAATCCAAACTCTATCAACCATAGCCGGCTTTCATCTCACCTTCTATGATTCATAGAACCATCAAACAAGAAAGGACAATATATCTAAAGACAAGCATAAGTTCTTAGGACGGTCAATAGTCACTCTGTAACTCGAGTCTATACCACGAGGTAAGGTAAACACCCTAGTCCTAAACCTGCGCAGACCTAGCGACATGCAGAAAACTACTGCATCCAAGACCCATGATATCAACACATGAGTACCCCTAAGGAGTCCACCAAAGGGTTGGCTAGTACTTAAGCTGACCACATACTTCTAAGAGTACGTCAGGAGGTCATGCCCTAACTTGGATATAAACCCACCAAGCTAAGACACAAAGGCTATTAAGCGATGAACATACACTCGTCAAAGACTATAATGGCCTATCTATGGCGAAGGCCGAAACACTCACCTAGGACCTAGTCCCAGCTTGAATACTTTAGCCCACACCACACAAGACAAGTAGGACACCCAATTAACCATAAGAGGGGCAAAGAGTCCAAACTTGCACACACAAATGATCATACACACCCTAGCATATGAAAGGTTACGCAAGAGCATATTCAGCTGACAATCCAACAATATCTCCAATATCTATAATAATCCAAATTCCAGCTAACCAACAGTACCATAATCCATGAGAACAAGCTAAAATGGCAAAGAGGCAACAAGACTCAAGCATAAGGCATCCAAAGCATCCAACAACCAACATGTGAAATAATAATTACAAATATCAAGGCATAACATAAAACCTCCAATAACAACCAATCTCACCTCAAAGACAAACCCTCGACCCGAGTCCCCCGACGGGTCATTGGTCAAATCGAGGCTGACCGGTTTAAACCTAGTTTGACCAAACTCGTTCGGTCAATCTGGCCTAGCTCAGAGTCTTGGCCTACTTTGGCCCAAATCACAAAATTCATCACAATATCAATCTCATACCATTTCCAATTTCTATCATGTGAAAAACTATTAACATAAAGGAATATATTCCAACTTACAAAATAACTAATTCCACAAAATTCTCGCATAATAAAATAGCATAAATAACCGTCTCACACAAGGGTAAACTTTTCTATAAATTTTTAATCGATAAAACGACGCCATTTACTCATATGGACTCCGAATTGGGTGATTCAAGCGGCTAAACCACCTAATTTTTCGATGCCGTTCAATCTGTCATATTTTTGGAAACATTGGAAACCGTCTCGGTCTGGTACTGACGCGTTCCAGCCAAAACACGGACTTGTCACAACACATAATTTCTCATCCAAATTTGTTCGAAACAATAGAATACAAATGGGTAACATAAATTAAACATAAGCATACTCATCTTACTCCATTCATTCATTTATCAACAAGATCGTCTCAAACAACAACAAACAACAAATACAACTACTAATGTGACATTAAATCGTCGAGTAACTCGAAATAGTTACCTTAAGCTAGCAAAGAGACAAGTAATAACTTGAGAAAGCTTCTAAAACCCAAAATTACTCTTCATCTTCAACCACATATGAGTCACCTAACTTATCTTCAAATTCTTCACCTATAAGAACAACAAAAACACAATTATTAAGCTTAAATTCGAAAACCCTAAAAGATGAGCCTTAAAACAAAATTGGGGGAAATGAAAATAAAGCTTACTAGTAGATGAAGATTGAAGAGAGGATTCCAAATATATAATTTTTATGTGATTTGGTGGAGAAATGAAGGATTTATGGTGGATTTAGGGATTGTAAGGAGGATTTTTGAGATGAATTTGGTGTTTGATGAAAGGAAGAGAGAGAGTAAATTATAGAGGAAATGAGAATTGAAAGAGGGGACAAATGGGGGTAGGTGGTCGATCCAAATGGTGTGGGAAGGTGGTCAATTGTTTACGTTTTGGGTTCGCTTCGACGATAATTAGAAATATTTGTCGAACGCGATTTCCGAGAATATTAAAGTTCTTAAACACGATTTTACTAAAAGATTAAGTACTCATATGTCCAATATCCAAACTCGTTTACCCAACGACCGTAAGAAATGGGAAAATCCCAATTTTACGACTTTTATACGAAACCTATTTTATCAAAGGAAAAGGTTTAAATATAGTTTAAATCACTTTTAAACATTTCTAAACTATCAAAAATAATTACGTTTCTTCAAAATAAAATAAGATTATATTTTATCAAATAAATTTTATTTCAAATAAATTAATATAAAATTAAAATAGATTAAAATATTACTTTTAAAATATAATAAAGGTCTTCAAATTTACGGGGTGTTACAATCATCTCTCCTTTTAACAAGTTTCGTCCCCGAAATTTAGAAGAAGGAACATTGTATATATGTAGGTCTATCTCCTTAAAATCAAGTAAACAAAATGTTTAAAATATGAAGGTATGAAATATAAGTGTCTTTTCAATGGAACGGAATATCCTCGTCGGCCGTTCAAGAACTTCAACATTCCAAATCAAAGACATAAAAATATATATTTTTACACCAACAAATGAGAAAACCCATTATCGGACGTCTCCAATAACGAGCTTTACCACTCATTGACGGTAAAACCAGTGGAAAACATTAAAACATTTCCAAAAACCTTTAGTTCGAAACTCTTCAATAAGAATAATGACTCCACTAGCTATGACCAAACTCTAACTACGACTTTTAAACAACTAAGCAAGGACTACTAACGCGGAGAGTATTTAAGGGAAGGAGAGGAACACTCGAAAGGATAGCTAAACTCACAAGAATTAGATAAAGGAAAGAGAATTACCTCACGAGAAAAGTTCGGGATATTTAGCTAACATAGAAGATTCAGGCTCCCAAGTTTCTTCTTCGACATTTCCACAACACCAAAGGATACGAACTAGGGGCACAACTTTGTTTCTAAGTTGCTTGTTTGCTCTTTCGAGGATACGGATCCGCCTTTCTTCCAAAGCCAAGTTGGGTTCCAAATCAGGGATTTCTTCTTGAATAACATGGCTCGGATCAATAATGTACTTCCTCAACTGAGATACATGTAAGACATTATGAACCTTGCTCAAATTCGGGGGCAACACTAAACGGTAAGCAACGGGGCCAATCTTTTCAAGCACACGGAAAGGTCCAATGTATTTGGGACTCAGCTTTCCTTTCACACCAAACCGTTTCACCCCTTTCATAGGTGATACCTTAAGAAACACTTGATCATCAACCTCAAAGGTAAGTGGTCAACGACGGACATCGGCATACGATTTCTGTCGATCTTGAGCGGTTTTCATACGCTCTCGAATGATCTGAACCTGATTGATGGTCTCAGTCACCATATCGGGTCCCAACACATGAGCATCTTGGACTTGATCCCAACAGACCGGACTACGACACTTCCTACCATACAAAGCTTCATAAGGTGACATCTTGATAGAAGTATGATAGCTATTGTTGTAGGAGAATTCAACAAGAGGTAAGCACTTCTCCCAAGAAGTGTGGAAGTCTAAAGCACAAGCACGGAGGAGGTCCTATAAAGTCTGGATAGTCCTCTCAGTCTGTCCATCTGTAGCGGCATGAAAAGCGGTACTCATCAGTAGCTTACTACCCATGACTTCTTGCAAAGCAGTCCAGAAACGGGAAAAGAATCTCGGGTCACGATCTGAATCTATGTCCTTAGGCACTCCATGGTAGCGTACTATCTCCTTCACGTAGGCACCAGCTAGGACTTCTAATCTCCATGTCTCCTTGATAGGTATAAACCTAGCACATTTGGTCAATCGATCTACAACCACCCAAACCGCATCTTTCCCGCTAGCAGTCTTAGGTAAAACCATCACAAAGTCCATGGAGATGGACTCCCATTTCCAAAGGGGAACATCCAAAGGTTGTAGCAAACCCCTGGGTTTTTGATGCCCAATCTTCATTTTCTGACAGGTAAGACACTTGCTAACATACTCTAGGACATCAATCTTCATCCTAGGCCACCAAAACTGTAATCTCAAGTCTTTATAAATATCGTCACCACCAGGATGAATAGAGTAAGGAGAAAGTTGAGCTTCATCAAGGATCTTCTTCCTCAACCCGGCTACTCTCGGAACATACATCCTACCTTGGTAACGAAGGTATCCATCACTATCCACCACACAATCCTTAGCTTGCTCAAGTTGGATTCTTGCTTGAATGGACTTGAAAGTAGCATCCTCAGGTAGGCACGTACGGATCTCATGGTAAAAGTCGAATTCTGCACTCAAGGCACTAAGATAGTCAAGCCCTTCTGAACAAGGCTTATCCCTAACTTTTGAAATTATGTGGTAAGTTCATCAAGTAACACACGGATAGTGCTCAAAGAGTTACTAGTCTTCCTACTCAAAGCATCGACCACCACATTTGCTTTCCCTTCATGATAAATCAACTCGGCATCATAATCATTCACCAACTCTAGCCATCTTATTTGCCTCATATTCAATTCTTTCTGGGTAAAGATACACCTCAAACTCTTATGATCAGTATAAATGCGGCAATGAACCCCAATAAGGTAATGCCTCCATGTCTTCAAGACATGTACCACGGCGGCTAATTCAAGATCATGAGTCGGATATTTCACCTCGTGAACCCTCAGTTGTTGAGAAGCATAAGCAATAACCCTTCGGTTTTGCATCAAGACACAACCCAGGCCATGCTTTGAAGCATCACAATAAACATCGTAGTCCACACCATCCTCAGGTAAGGTCAACAAGGATGTCAAAGATAGAGTTTTTATAGGTCACTAGCATCAAACTTAAGGGAGGAGCAAGATGAAGCGAGGAAAGGAGGTATGAACGGTAACGCTCATGGTCAAAGAAGAAGGGAATTAGGCAAGAAGGAAACGCCAAGTACTCGAATCCCAAATTACAACATCAGCCTAAACGGTTCCGAAAACTTCCCAACAACAAAACTTATGACCAAAACACTCCCAAGGATTTCCTCAAAACACTCATGTTACGTCATCCTAAGCAATTCCGTGAAACAAGTTACTCCACTATAAGTGTGATCTCATCACTCCAAATCCTCAAACATCCACAAACATCTTCCACAATATCAAGGTCAGGATTTCCAACAAATCTAACTCATATCCAACTAGTGTCAACCATGGGTTTCTCAAAATGATAAAATCTTCAGTCAAGGGTCCTAATTCCAATCTCTAAATTCCCACATTCTAACACCATAAATTAAAACTATGTCCTTCAACTTAACAATTGGCGTCAACCATACCATTATCCTTTCTAGTTATTAAAACAAGTGCTAAGATTTCCCAAAAATGTAGCTTAGTCTCACTCTCATTCCATACCTCAAGTAGTAATTAAGATCACTCACTTAGACCAACTAATAATCCCAAAATTAGTATTTCTCATATGGTAACATATACCTTATAAAACTCTCATATCCAAAGTGATTACGAAAGCCAATCGTAAATTCAACTTACTTACTCTCTCAATCTTACACCTTCGATTCCACCACTTAATTCCACCTAAGTCTTTCCAACATCACAACCTCTTAAAACCAGGGTTATGGGTTAACCACAAACAATCTCCTTAAAAGTCGAATTTTCCAAACCACGGTCAACGTTCCTCAAAAGAAAGAGTACTATCAAAAATGCGTTAAGGTAGGATAAGCAAGGAACACAGGACAAGTTAGGAGGGTACAAGAGTAACTTCCAAGGAAAAAGAAAAGAGAGTTTAGAAGGAGAATAAGCACCAAGAGATAAAGAATAAGACAAGGTACACAAAGAAAGAGAAACATCTTCGAGGGGGTAGAAACATTCTTCAAAGGTAAACAAATCTTCAGTCCTCGGCAATAGGCACCAAATCTTGATCTTCACATTGGTAGGTTTACGGTTATTGATACAAGGCACAACAAATATTACACGGCAATCAACAAACATGTTTATTATTTTAAGGTCAAGTTATTTATATCGGGGGTGCACAAACGTGCGTCGGGAGCAAATATGCTCTGATACCAACTATGACACCCTTCTTTATTGCGGAAAAATAAACATGTAATTCTAGAATAAAACTGCATGGATATGTTTGTAATAGGTTCATTTGGGTAAAAACCTGCAATTTTTAAAACCTGAACATGTTATAAAAGTATCCAAATGGGAAGGTGTCAAACATGCAAGGTCTAAAATAAATCTCATAAATAAAACATCGCTAAAGTCGCGAAACAAAGTTATACAACCCAAATATGAAAAAGGGAGACATATGTCCCTAAAAAGTATATAACATAAAAAGTGTTTAAGGGTCACAATAAACTAAAGCCAATATAGGTCCCAAGGTTACTTTGCTCGCTAGCTCGTCCATGAACCCCATGTAAGCATCACCATACATGTCGATCGCATTTTATACAAATACGAAAGCCACAGTTAGTGGGGAGTAACTCCGAGTTCTCCCAGCCACGAAATGTCATAATTAATATAACATGTAAACATAAGAACATGATTATGAATAACACATAGCCTTAGCATATAGATGCTAGACAATCGTGCTTGTCATGTGAACAACAATATAACAACACATAGTCCTAGCATGTGAATACTAGACCGACTCATACTACACTATCATGTGAATCACATAACATCCAGGAATCCAAACTCTATCAACCATAGTCGGCTTGCATCTCACCTTCTATGAATCATAGAATCATCAAACAAGAAAGGACAATATATCTAGAGACAGGCATAAGTTCTTAGGACGGTAAATAGTCACTCTGTAACTCGAGTCTATACCACGAGGTAAGGTAAACACCCTAGTCCTAAACCTGCGCAGACCTAGCGACATGCGGAAAACTACCGCATCCAAGACCCATGATATCAACACATGAGTACCCCTAAGGAGTCCATCAAAGGGTTGGCTAATACTTAAGCTGACCACATACTTCTAAGAGTACGTCAGGAGGTCATGCCCTAACTTGGATATAAACCCACCAAGCTAAGACACAAAGGCTATTAAGTAATGAACATACACTCGTCAAAGACTATAATGGCCTATCTATGGGGACGGCCGAAACACTCACCTAGGACCTAGTCCCAGCTTGAATACTTTAGCCCTCACCACACAAGACAAGTAGGACACCCAATTAACCATAAGAGGGGCAAGGAGTCCAAACTTGCACACACAAATGATCATGCACACCCTAGCATATGAAAGGTTACGCAAGAGCATATTCAGCTGACAATCCAACAATATCTCCAATATCTATAATAATCCAAATTCCAGCTAACCAAAAGTACCATAATCCATGAGAAAAAGCTAAAATGGCAAAGAGGAAACAAGACTCAAGCATAAGGCATCCAAAGCATCCAACAACCAACATGTGAAATGATAATTACAAATATCAAGGCATAACATAAAACCTCCAATAACAACCAACCTCACCTCAAATACAAACCCTCGACCCGAGTCCCGCGACGGGTCATCGGTCAAATCGAGGCTGACCGGTTTAAACCTATTTTGACCAATCTCGTTCGGTCAATCTGGCCCAGCTCAGAGTCTTGGCCTACTTTGGCCCAAACCACAAAATTCATCACAATATCATTCTCATACCATTTCCAATTTCTATCACTACTACAAAAC
The DNA here is from genome assembly GCF_048544455.1 of Silene latifolia. Taxonomy (NCBI): domain Eukaryota; kingdom Viridiplantae; phylum Streptophyta; class Magnoliopsida; order Caryophyllales; family Caryophyllaceae; genus Silene; species Silene latifolia. The sequence goes on from NC_133538.1 coordinate 269,237,603, forward strand.
TCGTGATGGACATCGGACTTTTTGCTATATGGACATCGAATACACAACCGATGTAGAGTTTGGTCATGTCCATTGTGGATTAATGGACATCGGATTTTAAACCGATGTCCATTAAAATTTTCACATCGGATTTTTAGGAAAACCGATGTCTATTTGATCAATGGACATCAGATTTTTAGGAAAACCGATGTCTATTTGATCAATAGACATTGGATTTTTAGGAAAACCGATGTCTATTTAATCAATGGACATCAGTTTTTTGCAAAAATCCGATGTCTGTAATTATTATTTTTTATAAAAAAAAAATATTACGTTGTTGCCCATATTAGTAGTGCATTAAACCGTCTCATGTATAGCCAATCCACGCACGCATATCAATAACACGTTATAGTCCGATCATCATCGGGTGGTTTTTGGAAGGTGCGGATACTGGGTATGTACAGAGCTCCCACTTTGACTGAGGCTTGGACAGGGCGAAAGTCAAAGTATGATCTCCAGGTCAATCGAAGATTACAACCTGAAGACCATTGCGACGTCGAGGCGACTCAAAAAGGTTTGAGCCAAGGACCTGCCGTCGGGAAGGGCGACGTCGAGGCGACTCGGGGATTCGAGTCAAGGACCTGCCGTCGGGAATAGTTTAGAGTCTGTCGACTTCCGGTTCAGGTCGTTTAAAGTCCATTAGACTACGTATAAAGGCTCGCCAGCCATAAGAAGGAATCATACCTGGGGCATCTTCGGGATATGTCCTTGAATCTTTTGCGCGTAAAGGCTTGCCAACCGGTGTTGAAGGTGGTGCATTTTGAGGCTCGCCAGCTATAGAAAGGAGTCATACCTGAGGAATATTCGGGATATGTCCTTGAATTTATTCTTGTGAGTATGCAAAAGCTTGCCAGCTGTGATAAGGAGTCGTACCTGAGGCATCTTCGGGATACGTCCTTGAGTTGTACCTTTTTTGCGGACAAAGGCTCGCCAGCTTGTGAAAAGGAGTCGTACCCGAGGCATCTTCGGGATACGCCCTTGAGGTGGATTTTTTTTGCGGACAAAGGTTCGCCAGCCATGGTGGTCGAAAGATCGACTGTGGGAAATAGCATGTGTGACATCCATTTGAAAATCGGCACTCGCTGAGGAGTTAGAAACTTCTCAGGACTCGTCGGGGATATGAGTTGCTACTCGCTGGGAGGTAGCGTATGCCATGTAATCGATGGGGTTAAAGCCCTTGGACTTTATGGGTCGATGTTTGTTGGGAAGAACCTAGTACTCAATTGTAGTGAGTTTGTCTTCTCAAGATTATCTGCATGGTTAGTGACCACACAAATCCGCAGTCGCATAGACAAGCACGTTGAATGCAGGCATATAGGCACATAAGCATGTGAGCAGTTAGCATATAAGCAACTAACATGTAATATCTCACGTGAGGGGAGATGGAAGTTTTGAAAGTTGTGAAGCTTAATGTTGAGTCTTATTCTTAGTAGATCTGTGATTTGATAGATTGGAGACACGTGACCGTTGTGACACTAACTCACACAGACGCATACTGACAGACTGACAAATGGGCAGTCGTGAACATGATGCCAACTCAGTATCGACACGACACGGGGGTGACTCTGACAGACTTTGCACATGTAAGTACAACTCCTTAGCCGAGAAAAGGGTGATAACGCGTATCAAATCCCTGGATTGGAAGGTCCGCTCAGCTGGGGAACATGAATTGATTATCTTCTCTAGACATCTTTGCCTCCGTTTGCTTGTTTGAGATCTCTTCTCGAGTTTTGATGATTCGGAGAGCGGAACCAAGACCTTGTCATCGTCCGAACTGAGCACTAGGCTAAAGGTGGTTTATTTTGGACTCTAGTTGAGACTCAAAAGATGTTTGAGGATAAAGGACGGGTGGCGTCTCGAAAGAGAAGCCCCCAGAGTGAGAAGATTGAAATTTGGCAAAAGGAGGAATGGGCGACGGCTTAAGGAAGAAGCCCCCAAAAAAGAGTTATAAGATTAATTTTTGCAGCTGGGTGGGGTGATTTTAAGGATGGATGTTGATGGTTGAGATTGAAACGGGCGTGCGGTTGTGTAAAGGGTATGCAGTTGCGTCCTTGTTGGGGGACTGCCTACGTATTCGCGTGTTTGCGAAATCAAACCAGATCGTAGTTCTGAGCTGGTTATTGAGGATTGAAAATTCAAAATGTTGTGAAAGGAGTATGCGGTTGTGCCCTTGTAATAGGACTGCCTACGTATTCGCGTGTTTGGGAAATCAAACCAGATCGTAGTTCTGCGTGTGTGCGCAATGGGTTGCAAATTGAAGGTGTGAAAATTGAATGTGTGTGGGGGTGTGGTTATGTCCTCGTAAAAGGACTGCCTACGTATTCGCGTGTTTGCGAAATCAAACCAGATCGTAGTTCTGAATGTGTGTGCCTAAGCGAGTTGTTAGGACCTTAAAGTGATTTTGAGGGGTATGGTTGTGTCCTTGAAGGACTGCCTACGTATTCACGTGAAGTGAAATCAAACCAGATCGTAGTTCTGAATGTGTGTGTGCCTAAGCGAGATGTTAGGACCTTAAAGTGTGAGGGTCACGACGGTAAATTCCGTTTGGTGACTCGAAAAATTGATTTGAGAGACTTCCCCTCGATTATGAATCGAAGAGGTCTAATTTGTAAAAATGTTCCTTATCATGTGAGCACACTAAAAAGTGGACCCGAAGAGTAGATTAGGTTTGTCCCGTTCTCGTTAGCAAAGCATTCGAGGACTCCGTATCTGGGTTAGGGTGAAAATGGCTTCGACATTATGGAATGTGGAGCTTGGTAATAATGGTTTGTTTGACAGATAAAAATCTGGAGTTGAGCGTCATGACGGAAAATTCCGTTTGGTGACTCGAAGGTTGATTGGAGATAAAAACCTCTTGATCATGAATCGAAGAGGTGTAATTTGTGAAAAAGTTCTTTATCATTTGAGCACACTAAAAAGTGGACTCTAAGGATAGATTAGGTATGTCCCGTTCTCGATAGCAAAGCATTCGAGGACTTCGTGGGGATTGTGGTGAAAAATGGCTTCAACATTAGGGAATGTGGAGCTTGGTAATAATGGGTTTGCTTAACAGATAAAAATCTGGAGCAAGAATTTTGTGGTGTTTAGGCCGAAGGGTAACGGCTTGTAGTGTGGTGCGGAATGGGGTTTCCGGCTTGATGTGGCCTGAGCACGAAATGGTTGGTAAATAACATGGGATCAGATTTCCATGTCTGGACCTTAAAGGTTAAGGTGTGATATTACGAGTTTGAAGGGGAATCCTCAGAAGCCTAGATAGGTCTCCCTGCAACAGTCTCTAGAAGGACTTAGGGGTGAAGCGGTTTTGATTATGATCTTGAGGGGAATCCCCAGGATCCTAGATAGGTTTCCTTGTAGTAGTCTGCAGAAGGACTTAAGGGTATTGGGCTTTGGACATGTTTGTCCTGGACTTGGTATCTTGGACTCAAGGGTCCTGGGCTTCGGACCTGTAGGTCCTGGACTTGGTGTTTTGGACTCATGGGTCCTGGGCTTTGGACTTGTTGGTCCTAGACTGGGTGTTTTGGTGTTGGACTCAATGGTCCGATGTTTGAAAGGTGATGGTTTTTAAATCCATTATTTTAGTTTTTGTGAAGATAACGAATTTGAATTCTGTTATTTCATTTTCTTGAAAAGTGACGGTTTTGAATTTCGTCATTTGAAATTGTGGGAAAATAGCGAATTTGGATTTCACTATTTCGTTTTTGTTTGAAAAGGGCAGTTGTAATTCCGTCGTGTGGGGTTGTGAGAAAATAACGAATTTGAATTTCGCTATTTCAAATTTGTTTGAAAAGGACGGTTTTTAAATCCGTCGTTTGACATTGTGAAAGTAGCGAATTTGAATTTCGCTATTTCGTTTTTTGTTTGAAAGGACGGTTTTAATTTCCGTCGTTTGGAATTGAGAGAAAATAACGAACTTGAATTTCGCCATTTCTTTTTTTTGTTTGGGAAAAGACGGTTTTGATTCCGTCGTTTGAAATTTGTGAGAGATAGCGAATTTGAATTTCACTATTTTGTGTTTGGTTTGAAAGGAAGGTTTAAATTTCTGTCGTTTGGAATTTAGAGAAAATAACGAATTTGAATTTCGCCATTTATTTTTTGTTTGGGAAAAGACGGTGTTTGATTCCGTCGTTTGAAATTTGTGAGAGATAGCGAATTCGAATTTCACTATTCTGTTTTTTTTTTTTGTGGTTTGAGAATGACGGTGTTTGATTACGTCGTTTGAAATTCGTGAAAATAGCGATTTTGAATTTCACTATTTTGTGTTTCTGATTTTACTTTAGCCTTGGCTTTTGCTTTGGCTTTGGTTTTCGCCTTTGTTTTGGCTTGGTTTTGCTTTGGTATTGGGTGAATGACTTTTTGGCTTGGGCCTTTGATTTTGGCCTTTTGCCTTGACTTTGGGTGAATGGCTATTGGCTTGGGCCCTTGAATTTGGCCTTTCGCTTTGGCTTCGGGTGAATGGCTATTGGTCAAATGGCTTTTGGGCTTGGGCCTTTGATTTATGCCTTTCGCTTTGGCTTTGGATGAATGGAGATTGGCTTGGGCCTTTAATTTTAGCCTTTCGCTTTGGCTTTTGATTTATTGGGTCTTTGCCGTCCTTCGTTCGAGGTAGGTAAAGGCGCGGACGGGGATGTACCCGTTGGTGAGAGGTTGATATTTGGTGATGGGATATTTTTGTGGGCAATGGGCTTGCCTTCCGTCATTGATCATGAACAAGGAGATGTTATGGTTTGTTATCTGGGTTCGTCGTAGGATCCCTTTGATAGAAGCTCGTTCTAAATCGGGTGCTAATGAAAGGTTTCTATTGCCAGACATGCAATATGTAAAGAGAATGGACACGGAGTTTCGAGTACTCTCCTTATTTGATATGGAACATCACTCGAGTGTACTCACCTTGAATTGGAACATGTTGTTTGTTTTAAATCAATTCTCAAATCAGTTCTCGTTGTGAACGGGAAATGGTAAAGTGGAGAATATATGATAGCTGGAAATTGTGCTTTTATTTAGATAAATAAGATGCTAGCACGGACTTGATGAATACATGTTAGCACAGACTTGATGAATACATGTGACAGTAGGATAGATATGAGAAAGCCTAAGACTCGAACTCGGACTTAATCGTAGATACGAACTCCTAATCATCATGTTCCTCTTGGAAGGTTTCTTTCGTAGCATCTAGCGGCTTGAATGTCCGGTCTTAAGCATTGACCCACTTGAGCACTTCACTCTCGTTGTTGGGAATGATATGAGGACAAAGGTCAATTAGGCTCTCATCTCCTTGCAAAATGAGATGTTCATGAGGGTTGTCTTCATCACTTGCTTGGCATAGGGATGAAGCTATCAGTTAATGATTGTCGATCATATTTTGAACAACATGTTTCAGTTTGAAGCATGTTTCAGTGTCATGACCATTCCCTTGATGATATTGGCAATAGGCACTGCCGTCCCAGAAATGGGATTTCCTGCTTTCAAATGGGTCTGGAGTGGGCCCGATTGGTTGTAACTTCCCTTCAGTCATGAGCTTTTGAAGAGCTGCGGCACAGGTTGTGTTGAGTTTAGTGAATGTCCTTTGAGAACGTTCAACCTTGTTGTTTGACTTAAGACATCCAAGAGTATTTTCTGGACTAAGAGGTGCAATTATGATTTTGCCAGCCTCGATCATATCTTGAATAGCATTCTTGAGTTTGAAGCAGGCTTCGGTGTCATGGCCCTTACCTTGATGGTATTGGCAATAGGCATTAGGGTTCCAGAAACAGGATTTCTTAGCCTTAGATGGATCCGTAGTTGGTCCAATCGGTTGCAGTAATCCTTCTGAAGAAAGTATCCCCAGAGCGGTGCCATATGTTATTCCCAGATCCGTGAATATCCTTTGAGGTTTTCTCACGATTCCGACATTGTTGTTTTTTGGGATATTTTTGTGAGTTTTGTTTTTGTTTTTGATTTTGTCAATCCTGGGTGGAAGCAGGATTTGGTCGTTGTCAATGGGAAGTTTTTGGGATGTTGCTTGGCATTTTGAAAGGGATTTTGGTGAGGTGATTTCTTTGTTGGTAGGTTCGTGGATGTGGGAACCATCGGATGACTCCTCATTTTCGACAGCTGTTGGTTGGTGAACGGAGGGTCGGTTTTCTCCTTGGTGGTCGGGTTCATTTTCGGTACTACTAAACCCCTTCTCCAAATTAGCTACCCGAGTGTTCAAATCATCGATAGCCACTTGCAGCTTTGAGAATATGTTGTTATTGGAGACGGAGAGCATCATTATACCGCTTGGTATGCCATCCTCATCAATTGCATGAATTTTCTCATCGTCAAGAGAAATGAGGTGAGAGCAGTATAGGGAAGAGTCCCGGCTGTGTCCAACTGGGTTTTTTGGAGGGTTGATTTTGTTGTTTGTTGAGGGAGGTTGTGGTAATTCGCCCTTTTCGATCATATCAAGGATGGCACCTTTTAGAGGGAGGCACATTTCAGTATCGTGTCCACGGCCTTGGTGATATTGGCAAAAGAGGCTTCCATCCCATCTTCGACCTCGCTTGTTCGGTAGAGGGTCCAGAGTTGGACCAATCGGTTTGAGTTTTCCTTGGGATATTAGCCTTTCCAAGGCTGTGGCATAAGGCATACCCAAATTAGGGAAGGACCGATGAGGTCGTCTGCTTTTGGTTTGGTTGTTGGCCAGTAGCCGGCTTTCAAGGAGCTTAACCCTTTGCTCAATATCAGAAGAGAGAAAATTCTCAGTTGCCATTTTGTCCTCAACCTGGGAGAGACGAGTGCTCAAGTTTTCCACGGTAGCTAGGAGTCGAAGGACCATGTTGTTGGTTTCAGCAGGAGTCATGGTGGATGCAGATAGATCAGCTTCTTGAGTTCCTGGTTGGCAATCGATGGCACCCAAGGGATTCCTATTTGACATAACTATAGGCGTTATAACTTATCTTGGCAAGGAATCGCACAAACAAAGGCAAGTACGGTACATATGTATAAAAGACAAATATGTCGTGAAGACGCGACGGTGTGACTGAGTTATGAGTTCATTAAAGATCGTGAATGACCTCTCGTGTTTGAACTCTTGATGCATGACGTTGGACTTAGACTCGAGTTTCAACTTTGGCATAGTGATGCCCAGACAGACGACTCTTGACTTAGTTTCAATGTGTGTTGATGGCGTGACGCCATTGGACGAGACATGTACACATGCTTGACCTTCCACCCGTAATGTAGGGGGAATGTGGGTTTAATATCCGAGAGGTTTTGACTCTGCTAACGCCATTGAAGATGTCTCGACAATTAGGCGACACGACCTAGACCACAAGGTAGGACTAACTTTGACAGAGACTCGACGTTATCTAGACGACTTGACTTGAAATCGACTGGACTCTAATCGACTCGAGGCTAAATCAGAAAGGTGGACTGAAATTTCGAAAATAGAAATTTTCAAAAAGATTCACTTGTCGTTTTATGGGCGGCTTCCGAAGAGTATGGATCTTCAAAAGTCGGTCAGTTGAAAGGGTTGTCTTAAGTTGGTTTTCAAAAGACGGTTTGAGTTGAGATTGTGGCGGCTCTGAAAACAATGTGTTGTTTCCGAATAAGGTTCTTCAAATTCCGAATCACGGGTTTGAAAACCGTATTTGGAATCGTCATCACAATAGAACGGTTAAATTTGTTTTCAAAGGATTTGAAATTGAATTGAAAATTTGAAAACGGTTAAATTTGTTTTCAAAGATTTGAGTTTTTATTTGAAATCTGAAAACAGTTAAATTCGTTATCAAAGATTTGACTTTGAATTGGAATTCGAAAACGATTAAATTTGTTTTCAAATGATTTGAAGTTGGATTTGAAATTTGAAAATGTCAGATTTGTTTTCAAAGATTTGAGTTTGAATTGAAATTTGAAAACAATTAAATTTGTTTTCAAATGATTTGAAATAGGATTTGAAATTTGAAAACAGTTAAATTAGTTTTCAAAGATTTGATTTTGAATTGAAATTTGAAAAACGGTTAAATTTGTTTTCAAAAATTTGGTTTTGAATTGAAATTTGAAAACGGTTAAATTTGTTTTCAAATGATTTGAAATTGGATTTGAAATTTGAAAACGGTTAAATTTGTTTTCAAAGATTTGGAATTGGAAATTTTGAGGATTGAATTCGTCATTACGACGTGTTAGAAAACCGTTTTAACCTTTGAAAGACGGTATGCAAATCGAAAAATGTGAGAATTGAAATCGTCATTACGACGGCTTAGAAAAGCCAAATTTGATTTCGAAAATGATATTTGAAATTTTGGAAAGTTGCACGGGTTAAAATCGTCATTATGATTGTTTGAAAAACGTTTCTGTTTTAAAAATTGATTTTGAATTTTGAAAATTCGAGGGTAGAATTCGTCATTACGACGGCGTAAAAGGGCGCTATTAGAATGCAACGATCGGCGAGGGACCGAGGTTTGAAACAGCCATTATGACGACGTAAAAGGATATTTTGAAATGGTTTGTGAAAACCAAGGTTTGAAATCGTCATTACAACGGTATAAAAAGGTGCATTTTGAAATGGTTATAAAAACCGGGTTTTGAAATGGCCGGTATAACGGCATAAAAAAAGGTGTTTTGAAACGGTTGTAAAACCGTGTTTGAAATCGTCATTACGACGGCATAAAAAGGTGTGCAACGGTCGGCGGAAGACCGAGGTTTGAAACGGCCATTATAACGGCACGAAAAGGTGTTTTGAAACGGTTGTAAAAGCCGAGATTGAAAATCGTCATTAGGACGACATAAAAAGGCGTGCTTTTTGAAATGGTTGTAGAAAACCGGGTTTGAAAATCGTCATTACGACGGCCTAAGAAGGCGTGTTGTTTGAAATGGTTGTAGAAAACCGAGTTTGAAAATCCTCATTAGGATGGCCTAGAAAGGCGTGTAACGGTCGGCAAAAGACCGAGGTTTGAAACGTTTGTGAAAAACCGGGTTTAAAGATCGTTATTACGACTGCATAAAAAGGTTCCAACGGTCGGCCAAAGACCGAGGTTTGAAACGGCCATTATAACGGCGCAAAAGGTGATTTTGAAATGCAATGGTCGGCGAAAGACCGAGGTTTGAAATGGCCATTATAACGGCACAAACGGTGATTTTGAAATGCAACGGTCGGTGAAAGACCGAGGTTTGAAACGGACATTATAACGGCAAAAAATGTGTTTTTGAAAGTTTGAAAATGACACGGAAGGACTTATGATCACATAAGCACTCACAGTTCATTATATTATGCATAATGCTGACACGGGTTTTGGCTTAAAAGGGTGGGTTACACACCAAGCAATCAAACCCCAATTTGCGAGAGGGATACCAATCCAAACAAAATGTGTATGAAGGGTGCCCTAGCCTCTTGCTCGAAGGTGATGAAAGCTCTTTGACGAAACAAAATTGTGTAACGTCACTGGTATGCTTGACTCAACAGGGATTCAAAACGTGGGGATGAGAAAACTCACGCCGACGAGACGAGCCAATTGGTCGATAAAGGTTAAGTTATGGACCCGGACAAGGAACCCGACTTATGACCGTAACATCAATTAATGCACCTTAACCACGATCACGTTCCAGTTTCACCTCTAAGGATCACAAAGACACGAGTGTCCTAGTATTCCCCAGTGGAGTCGCCAAATCTGTGGACATGGGCCACAGGCCGGTCTGCGAATTTGGGCCACCTACCGATCTGCGGTCACAGGCCACCTACACACCAAGCCAATTTGTGGACATGCAGCGGTCTTTTGAAAGCCACGCTCGGCGGCGTAAAAATGCTTTCGACCGGATCGCTTTAGATCGGTCGGTTTCGTCTCGGTAAAGGTCTCGAAACGATTATAGATGTTCGGAGTCGCCACCAAGCATTTATGGCCTGGAACCCATTCGAAATCCACTTTATACCTCAGTCAAACGAAGCACAAAGCAGTGTTTGACATAGGTACTAAAGATAAGGACTCGTCCCCCTTTTAGCATTCTATGCCTAAAATGACTCTCGTGCGCCCTGGATAAAGCCATCCACTATCCAAAGGTTCTTAGTAAGGGGTGAGGGTACGTATTGGGAAGCCCTTTAATCGGACACCCAATCCCGCCCGCGTTAGCGGCCTCTACTGATCGATCGTGGCTGTTTAAGTGCAAAAGTTGATAAAACGGTGTAAATGCATGAATGCACATCCAAAAGTGTTAACCTAACATATGACCTTTCTAAGTCGGTTTGTTAATCCAAGTATCAAGTATAAGATGTCAAGTTGGATTTAGATTGATTTGCATGTGAAAACGGAAATTAAACATTCATTTACCAAATTCGGATTATGATACTTAACACGATCCATTTATTTGAAAAAGGATGTCAAATGACAAAGTGTAAAAATGTAAGCTCGTCAATCTGATCCGTCATGTATTCGGATTAACCTTAATCGGGATCGTCCTAGACAGATGCTAAAAAAAAAGGTAGAATAGCGACAGGCAGCCCCCTTGCGGCGCGAGCCTATTGGCGAGGGAAGGGGCTCTGCCCTGGTTTTGAAAGATGGAAACAAGCGGCCTCTTGGGGCGCGAGCCATGAGCCGATCCAAGGGGGCATCTCCTGGTTGTTTGAAAAGGTTGTTTAAAACCGTATTTGTGATTAAATAATTTGCAAGTATTGTTTGCATGACTCGGAATAATTACTATTATGTTAGTAATAATCGTTGCCGGACTTGCATGTTTGTAAGGCATAATAAAATGATAAAAGGAAAATGTTTGATTTGAACTAATTATGTTAAGTTCAATTATTTGTATTTAATCATGTTAATCATCGTACTCGGATTAAACCGACATGGTATAAAGAACCAAGGATGATTATGAATTATGACTAATATGTTTACAAATGTAAACAAATGAGAAAAATGGTAAATATAATAAAAGGGGGTTAAAATACCCATTAAAATATAATTAACCAATAATATCATCGAGTCACGGAATAAACCGTCATGGTATAAAGAACCAAGGATGATTTTTATAATGGACAAAATATGTTTATCATAAAAATGAATTAAAATGGTAAATAAAAGAATAGAAATTCCATTAAAATGTAATTAACCAATTAATATCACCGAGTTACGGATTTAACCGTCATGGTATATGGAACCAAGGGTGATTATGATTTATGGTTAAAAAGTTTGTCATAGAAATGATTTGAAACATTTGAAACGGTAAAAACCGATTACAAATAAGAAACGAAATAAAGAGGAAAGACGAGAACAAACACGGATGAGTCTGACCTGGACACCTACATGAGGCGCGAGCCTCCCTGCATAGCAAGGAGCTCTTGTCTCAGGCCAAAACTCGGTTTTGGCTCGTCTAACCTATATTTGAATCGTGTTATGCATTGTTCATGCTTATAGACTCATAAAAACAGTAAATACATGAAATAAAGTGAGTTGTTTACACCCTCAAACTTACGTGTATTGATATTTTGCGACGTAAGACTACTTTAGAGACAAGTTTTCTCGTAGCGACTACTCACGATCAAGAAGTTTAAAAAGAGTGCCTTAAAAAAGGATTTTGTTTTGAAAATGAGCTGAAAATATGTTAATTAAAACATGTTGATTGATTAGTTGAGTTGGTCAAATGGGTCGGTCGAATGCACGGCGACGGTGCCAAACAATATTTGTAAGGCTTGTGTTTACGATCGGTAGGTCGTAAACACGTGTCGATTTTGTGACTTAGGAAGTCGGGTCTAGAAGTTTAAGAGAGAGGTGAGAGGGCGGACACTCGCGTGAAGTTTATGGTGTGTGATGGTGGGTATTTATAGATAAATGTGGGATGGTAGGTCGGTCGATTTTGCTTGGAGGCTAAGGAGACACCTGCTTTAGGCGCGAGCCACCCCGTGATACAATGGGGTGTATTGTCCCTTTCAATTTGGATGTGGCCTATTCTCCATCCATTATTGATTTGTGGTAATCAAATAGGATGTCGTGTAACAATATGGACATCTAATAAGATGATTTTGGGGTTACTTGAGGTAGGTGTTTTGTGTGCTTGACTCGGGTTTGACCCGTGTGAGTCGGGATTTGAATTTCGAGTCGGTTTTTGGCCCGGTGTCGGTTTTGACTCTAATTAGGGTCATTTTAATGGAAATGACATGATAAAGACATTCATGGCATTATTTTTGTCATTCGAGATTTGGGTTGACTCGGGTTGACTCAAGTTGACTCGAGTTGCGGGTTTTTGAGTCGGTTTTGGGTCCAAAGACGGTTTTAACTCTAAATAGTGTTATTTTAATGCAAATGAAGTTAGAAAACCATTTATGAAATAATTTTTCATATCCGAGTAGTGCATTAAACCGTCTCATGTATAGCCAATCCACGCACGCATATCAAAAACACGTTATAGTTCGATCATCATCGGGTGGTTTTTGGAAGGTGCGGATACTGGGTATCTACAAGAGCTCAAAAATTTTACCTTGGTGGAGTTTAGCTTACTAGGGTCCTTCGTCCCATAGAGGATATGGGTCAAGGTACGGAGAAAGATCTTTACAACGGTTTGCTCAACATCATTGATTTTCATTGCACTCACATCTGTGTGTTGGTTTCCGATGTAAAGGTCAATGTATTTTGTGGCTTTCATCTCCTTGTCTATCTTGTCAATGGTGAATTCAGTGCTATTTTCCACACCTAAACGCTCCGCGAAGGTATCACTCGAAAGGTTGAAGGAAGTGTTCTTAAAATGAATGAAAATTTTCTCCAACTTCTTAAATTGGTAAATGGCAACTAAAAGAAATTTTAGCATATCTCCCTTCGTATTTTAAGCAAGCCGAAAATTTTCTCATGTTACAAGTTTTTCCGGAAATTTGTAATTCATGTGACATAATAAGGCTTAGAACATAACCTTAATCACATGTACTACCCTTATTTACCATCCCGTTTTGTTCAAACTCAACTCAACATTGGAATACTACACTAGACTATTTGCATAATGGTTATTTGTCTTGAAAATCTTGAAAATTTTAAGATGGAGAATTGTAACATAAGAGGTTACATGCTATCAGAAATCAATTTAAATTATTAACAAGCAATTAAGATAATAATTGAGTTGATAAATTTAAATTCCGGGTAAGTGAAATGCTTATTTTGACACTTTAAAGTCTTTAAGACGGAAAAATTTTCAATGTAAAGCGTCCTCAAGCATTATAAATTTGAGGTTTAAGGTAACCATGAGTAAGTAAAACATGTAGTGAGCATAAAAATCAAAATTTTGACATGGTAAGTACCAAATTTTCGAGAAATTGGTCTTATTTTTAAGATTAAAATTTCTTAGTTGACCTCATAGTATAGCAATAACCATCAAATTCATAGCTTAACAACATATTTAAACCATATTTAAGACACAAATTAAAATTTGTTCATGTGTACTTAGGAGATGTTCGAAAATTTCACCAAAGTTTTAAGACTAAATTTGTTTCGTTTTGAGTCCATATACCACATTACTAACAAATATGGTAGTCTTATAAGGCAAATAAACTAAGTTTTACTCATGAAAAAACAAAATTTAGGCATGACTTACCTATATTTTGAAAATTTAAGATGATGTTTTAAGACGAAATTTTTCACATATTAAACAAGATCCATCAATAACAACAAAGGTTAAGCCTTTGTTGTTCAATTAAACCTAACAACAAGCACCAAAAATCAATGTATAAGCTCAAGCACCATTTTCGTGTTCTTCATATTAGGTGGAAAGATTGACATAAAATTTGATATTTAGCAACAACAATGGTGTAGAAAGCTATTTACTACTATGATTTAAGCAAAAACATGTAAATAATTGACAAATCTTGAACAAATTAGTGTAGATCTAAACAAATTAAGATGGAGAAAACAAGAGGAAAGATGGTCTACTTACATTGTTAATTAGGAAGGAATTTGAGACGGAAAAATAGAGTAGAAAGCTTAACCCAAGTAACAAATTAAAAAAAAGGAGTTTTGGAATGATTTTTGGAGGAATTTTGGTGTTGTTTGAATGAGGTGAAAATAAGATGTGACGAAGATAAAAAAAGGAGAAAAAAGGGGATTAACCCATGTAAAATCTCAGCCCAGCACTCACTTGGTCGAGTGATGAATCAACTCAGTCAAGTGGATTTTCACTCGGTCGAGTGGCCGAGTTCACTCGGTCGAGTGCCCTACTTACAGAATTTTTCCAGCTTCTAGAAACTGGTCCACTCGATCGACTGCTAGGGTCCACTCGGTCGACTGCACTGTATTCGGCCGAGTGTGGACTCGTACTCGGTAGAGTGATTGCTTACGGCTTAGAACATTGGGTCGAATTAGAACGATGAGGTCCCTGCTGCACAAAGAGAAGGTTCGGAAGTCCACCGGCTATCGGTGACTCACCCGAGTTATTCGATACGTCACCCTACTTACCGTCTTTGCTACGCTACCGTAGCACTAGTAGCTACTCTACCAACATACCTCACTAATCATATGTTACATATACACTAGCATGCATTTAATTAACACACGGTGCAAAATTTAAAGAGCAAAATCATCATCCGTATGCCAACGCATCCTAACAATCCTCAAACATGCTACTCACATCAATCTAAGCATTCAACTTTCATATCCATTCACATATCATTGGAAACAACTACATCCTACAAGAAGCTTAATACTAATCATACATTCATGCAACCACACAACTTTTCACATAGCGTTCACCCATAATCATAACCACCCACGTAGTGATCAACCAAGACAATAGGCACTAGTTTTGATATGAGGGCGGCTACTTATCCAAAAACGATCTCCTATTGTACTCATGTCGGGTTCATTTTATTAGACGCACCTAGGTTCATTTTGGTTCATTGTTTTAGGTTCCAAAATCGTAGCTCTGATACCACCTTGTAGCACCCACTTCTTACCCGGCCAAGGTAATTAGGAGATGTTACCATCTCGGTTGCCCGAGGCGATTAAATCGGACTTGCAATTAAAAAAAAAATTAATATAGATAAAGTAATTAGTGGATTACATAACTATAATTGAATAAATAAAATAAATGGTACAACTCATGACTACTATCCTATTCTAAGGAGATGACACTAGGCTCCAAATCCAAAGCTCGTCCCGCCTCCCACGTGACACGAACTCAACCTCTACTCAACCTTCTCCCCATATGATCGGAAATATCATATGGATCGACACAGGCCACCTTGGAAATAGGTGACAATTACACGGACACACAACACGTCAGTTTCAATACTTTAATATGAGACACAACATAATAAATGAATATGAAACATGCCAAAATATAAATGAGATACACTTACCATGTCGGTACCGGGACACACCCAGACGTACCCATAACCACTGGTGCCAGGGACACCCCAACGACACCACATCTCACCATATGGTACCAGCTCACGCCCAGACAAACTGGGTCCGGAAGCCAACCGGATCCCTTGCCAGACGTCGTGTCTCACCCACACGAGTCCCTCGTAACTCAAACCATTAATGTGCACATCCCTCTTGGAGTGGGAAGCTTCAAGAGACGACCCGAGCGAACGACGGTCTCCCAACCGTGTCACATCTCCTCAAAAATCAAGTATCACCAGCAATGACCTCCAATACAACACAACAACAACCACATATGACAAATGGAATTCAACACCAAGCATATGACCGGATCATGAGTTCAATCCCAACATGTTATGAATAACCATTACTCAAATACCAACATGATATACAAATCGACTCACCTATACAATAATGATGAAAGACACACAAATATGCACATAAAATATTGAAACCGAGTAGGATAAACTTAACTTTTAGCATTCTTCATAAGCTACTTGAATCCCATATGATTCCATCTCGCAAGACCGTCTTATTCCTAAATAAATAATGTAATACTATCACAAATACATCCTACACTATTATACAATACAAAACCCCTTATTATTAACCACTAATTACCCATATTACATATGCTAATTACTAACTGAATAACCCAAGTGAAAACCCCAAAAAATTAGGATTAAGACTTAAACAAAGATGAGTGGAATTCGACTTATAAGTGTGGATGATGAAGAATAAGGTGAGAGATTCCCTTAAACTAAGCTTGGATCCATGGAAGGTGTATGGGGTTTTAGAGAGAAGGGAGAGAATTTGGAGTGAGAATGGATAAAATAGAATGAATAAGGATAAGGTTTGAGATTTCTTATCCCGTGTTCTAATTCAGCGCCACTCGACCGAGTGCTAGTAAACTCGATCGAGTGTCACTCACTCGGTCGAGTGACACCCACTCGATCGGGTACACGCCTTACTCGGTCCATTACTGCCACACTAGGTCTAGTCTTGGTCTCCCTCGGTCTAGTGTATGGTCATACTTTCACTATCGAGTACATCTTATCTCGTCCGATGGTCCTCTCGCACATTCCAAGGTACATCTGTGGATCCCAAAAGGTACGGGTATTACATATATTTTATGAAAGGTACGGGTATTACATCTTAGCCTTTATTTTAACAATTTCTTATGCTATGTCACGTGCCAAATTCTATAACGGCACCACGTTTTTTCCTTTCGGATTCCATTTTCATATGGACCTTCCTATCACTTTGCAACTTGGGCCAAGCTATTCGACGAAGTGTGGGCCTATGACTTCAGACCTTATATTTCTTGGGCTGGTAGAATAGGATCTCAAAATGGTAAGTGGATTGCCTCACTTATTCATTTGAGCCAAATGTATAACTCCCCATTATTAATTTACCGTTTTGTGACATTAATATATGATAGGTAAAAATATTACTCCCATAATCAATTAAATGCGTTATGAATATAGTATATTTTTAGAGTGGATTGGGTTATAAAATGGTTGTTTTGTGGACAATTTTGAGCATAACGAACCTTATATCAAATTCAAGTAAGTTTCATTCCGAATTAAATAAGGGCCTCATCATTGGGTGTCCAAAAGGCTACCAGACATTTTGAGGTGTCTACAGAAGCCTCCACTTTGGCCGAGTCTGAGTAAGACAAAGGTCAAAGTAGTTCGGTCGGGACAAATAAACTTTAAGAGACGTACCTGGGCCTCTTATATTACTCGTCTATTGTAGCTGTATTCTAGAGAAGCAAAACTTTGTTTCACTTATAAGTGAGATCGCGAAATCTGATTTCTTGAAGTCGGTTACATATCAGGGCCCGCCGACCCAAAGGATTCTTCTTAGTTTTACAGGTGAACAAAACTGGATTTTTGCTTAGCTTCGCAGGCGAACAGAGCTAGACTTCTTTAATCATCCCGCAGGTGAACGATACTAGACTGCTTAGTTTCGCAGGTGAACGAAACTGGATTTTTGCTTAGCTTCGCAGATGAATGAAGCTGGATGGCTTAGTCTTGCAGGTGAACGACACCGGATTGCTTAACTTCGCAGGTGAACAAAGTTGGATTTTTATTATTATTTTTCCGCAGTTGAACGGAACAAAATTGCTTAGTTTCACAAGTGAACGAAACTGGATTGCTTAGCTTTGGAGGTGAACAAAGTTGGGGTTTTCTTAACTTTGTAGGTGAACAAAGCTGGATTTGAAATGAGTCCGCAGGTGTGTGGGACTTAAATTCGCGGGTGAGCGAAACTGAAACTAATAATTAATTACGCGGGTGAACGAGATTTCATTTCGCGAATTCTGCAGGTCAGCGGGACTTAACTATGAGAATCCCCCACTTTGGACGAGTCTGAATAAGACGAAGGTCAAAGTAGTCAACTGAGAATGATGTATGACATCTAAAAAGCAAATGTATGTCATGGATATAATGCATGTCTTAGTGATGACTGAGAATGTGATGTCTTTTCCAAAACATTTTAATTGAGCTTCAAAAATAATTTTTTCTCGTTTTTTTTGAAAATATTTTAAAAAAGACAGGTCTGGCTCAAATGTGATCCAAGTAGAAAGACTGGACACTGGCTGAACATTTTTACTCTGAAAGTTGCTCACAATTTTCTCTGGTGTGGAAAATGATTGTATCTTTTTCATTTGACTTGTTAATTTGAGTTATATTTTGATGAGTTTTTGCCATCTCTAGAGTAAGAAGTTCTACTAATTAAGCAAAACTAATACCATAAAAACAAAATACCTTTGTGGCCCTATAAATTTAGTGTACATTCCCCGAATTCTTAGATGCTAAACAAGGGTGATAAATGGAGTGGAGTAGAAGGTTCTATGGTGTTAGAAGACATTGGAGACCTGTGTGCCTCTCCCAGTCACCTAAATGATAGAAATTATCGCCCCAAGAGGAATGAAGACAATGCAACTGTGGATTGACTCATCTGAGAGATGAAAAAAAATGACTACTCTGCAAATTGATTGCAACTTTGACTGAAATTTTTTTCTTGTGAAATTTTTGAGATTTTTGCACATATATTTTTTTGTCTTTGACTTTTTGAGACTTTTGACATGGGATTTGTATCTATTTGAGAACCTTTTTTTTTCATTCACTTTTTGAAACTTTTGACACGGGATTTGTATCTATTAGAGATCATTATTTCTTTATCTTCAATTTTTGAGATTTTTGTCACTGGAGTTGCTTGCAATTTTGACTGGAATTTTTGTTGACTTGTGAGTCTTTGGTGTGAATATTTTCGAGCTTGTATTATTATTTGGATTCACATCTTAAGTTCATTCTAAGGGACTAGTTGATAAGTGCATATTTTATATACTTTCATCTCCTAATATTAGCTCCATTTTATTTGTTATTTAGCACTTATCATAGTGTCATAAGCTAATATTTGTTGTTCTAGTGTATTTGCTTGTCTTAACATGTTTTTGTAGGAATCTAAGCATTTAGAGGCTTTTTCCTATCATTTTATACACTAAGTTCATTAAGCTAAACAAGACCAAGTGTTGGACTAAGCATGGAGCATTGGATTGGGTTTTGCATGGAGAAATTGATGGGTTAATATGTATAATGCAAATGTTTCAACAATCAAAGTCAAAGCCCAATGTTCAAATCCAAGTCAAGGTGGAAAGCATAAGATTCTAACATGCTTAGGATGGTTTTTGGGAGCTCTAAAGATCATAGATGGAGCATTTACCCGGGTGCATTAAGGGTCATTAATCACGCTCTTAGGATTCCTCAAGCAATTAAGGGAGGAATTAAGAGAAAATACCCGAAAACACACGACCCCGATCGGGGTGGGGTGGCCCCGATCGGGGTTGCATGCCTCTTGGCTTTTACGTTATGCTCTCCTCTCCTATAAATAGGAGAGGTATTCCAAGGCTTTGATCATCTCATTTTTACGTCTCATTTTCCCTACATAGCCTTAATCAAATACAATTCTCTCAATAGTTTTCTCATTAGTTTACAATTTAGTTAAGCTTGTAGTTCTTCAAACATTTGGTTCTAAGTTATTTCAAGCATTTGGTTTTATTTATTCTTCCATACAAGTTCTCTATTATTAAGGTATTTCTATTTCTAGTTAACATTTTACATATCTATTTAGTTTATACTAGTTTATAATTTAGCACTCTAATTAGATTACTCTAGTTTATTTTCTTTCACATGTTAAAACATTTAGTTCATATAAATCACTCAACCATGTTTATCATTTCTCTTTATATAGTTTAAAATTTACACCTTAATATGAGTAGCTAAATCTCTTAGTCTAAGGGCTAGGGGAGCCATGCATAAATCAAGTATATAACATGATAAAATAGATTAATAATAATATTGCTCATATTACTTCTATCACATGCTTGTGCCATAACGTTTAATCTTTGTTTAAGGCCTTATTCAATTGATTAAGTTTGTTCATTCATTCTATAAGTCGAGAGGCACGGAATTGAATTAGACTAAGCATGTATAGTAGGACGACCTAGTCATGGACGAGAGTTTCTCTAGGACCCGGTCTATGGTTGACACTAATATCGTAAGGTGGGTGTCTCTGAACCTAAGCAATTGACAATGTTATTAGTACAAAGTTTAACATGATCATATGTTTACTTTTGCATGCGTGACCCGAACCCCTTAGACTCTATTTTATCATATAATTCACATCATAGTTTTATTAGTCAATCAAACAAACCAATCAAACCAAAATTGAAGTCGACCTTGATAAAAATCTACCCATAGCAATTCACAACGTAATTCCCGTTTCCTTGTGGTTCGACCCCTATTACTACATTTATTTGTGTTTAGGGAATTTATCTTTGCATAGGTACGCGATAAGCCTATCAAATTTTGGCGCCGTTGCCGGGGAAACGGTTTTATTGCTTTTTGAATTGTCGATTTTTATCTTGTTTTCCTTTGTCTTGGGGAACACTTGTTCCTTAAGACCGTTACTTATCATTTTCCTAGAAATTGTTGTCTTATGCCCAGGTCCTCTCGTAGTGGAGAATTGCTTTCACCGGATTCCGATCCCGAGAAAACCTTTAGGAGAAGACGACGTTTTTGGAAGGAAGTGAAAGAAGCTACTTCTCCCATACAAGTTGAAAGTGCTAGAAAGTCTTATTTAGACGATCTAGAGGTTCTTGAAGAGGAGGAGGTTTCTTGTTTATCATCTCCACCACCATCACCATCTACTACCAAAAAAGATGGTGAAACTTTCCGATCATTCTAAGCCCACCGCGGCCACGCTTCCGGCCGGAATCACAACCACTCAAATCACCGCGCCGGACTTCGAGATCAAACCGGCTTTCATTAGCCTTGTGGAGAGGAAGCAATTTGGCGAAAGTCCTTTGGAGGATCCCAATTTGCATGTGCAAAACTTTTGTGACTATTGCTCCATGATCCGTCAAACGGGCGTCACCCAAGCCCAAATAAGGGAAATACTTTTTCCTTTCTCTTTGAAGGACAAGGCTAAGCTTTGGATCAATAGGCTTGACCGCACCACCTTGGGAATCACCAATTGGGAGACATTAGCTCTTGCTTTTTATCAAAAGTTTTTTCCACCGGAGAAAACTCAAACTTTGAGGAGCCAAATTACCGGATTCCGTCAACAAGCTCTTGAGAGCTTATATGAGGCTTGGGAGAGGTACAAAGAGCTTCAAAGGCAATGCCCACATCATGGGCTAGATGATTGGTTTCTAGCAATAACATTCTAAAATGGATGTTGTGCCGGGTCCCGAAGGATTCTTGATTCTGCCAACAATGGGCGGTTTGATCAAATTGACACCGACCTTGCTCATGCCACGATCGAATCTATGGCGGTCCATGATGCCCAAAATGTCAATTTCCGAGTTGTGCCATCCAAAGGTAAAGAAGAATCCTCTAACAACTCCGTTTTGCTAGCCCAAATTGTCTTGCTCCAACAACAATTGGCGGAAAGAGATGCAAAGGATTCCCTTCAACAACTCAATGCCATGTCTACAACAAGTCAAATCATCGTTTGTTACGGTTGTGGAGGTGCGGGTCATTATGTCGCTCATTGCCGAGCTCCTATGGAAGAGGTAAATGCTTTTCAAGCTTTTAGACAAAGTTCATATCCACCGGGGACATTTTCCAACACTTATAATCCGAATTCAAAGTTTCATCCGAACTTGTCTTACACTAGCAACAATGTGCTTAGCCCTCAACCTCCACCGCAACAAAATGCCTATGTTCCTCAACAACAAATGTATATCCCTCCACCGGGGTATCAAAATCAACAAAGGCCCCCACAAAACAATTACCAACAAAATCCACTACAAAATGGCCAACAAAACAATCAAGGAGGTGGTAAGCTAGAGGGCATGATAGTCCAAATGCAAAGGGAACTATTGGCTCAAATTCAAAAGAATGATCAAGCTCATAGTGCCGCGGTCAAGATGTTGGAACAACAAGTGGCTCAACTAGCCGCTTCTAGCTCTCAAAGGAAGAATGGTCAACTACCTCCCCAAGGTGAGCAACCACATGAAACCGTTAATTCTATCTCCTTGAGAAGTGGTTCAAGCTATGATGGGCCATCCATCACTTTGGATGAAGAGGTGGTTGTTAAAAAGGCCAAGCTTGGGGGAGATGACAAGAAGAAGGCTAGTGAAGAGCCTCTTGTTAAGGATCGTGTGCCATTTCCTCATCGATTGTTGATGCTTAAGAGGAAGAGCAAGCTTGATGCCAAGATTGTTGAGCCCCCATTGCCCGAAGATAATGACAAGGTGATTGTTGAAAAAGTCTATCCTAATGCTAAGGAGAGTGATGCCGTTACGAAGAAGGTGAGTATTCCCAATGTGAATGAGAAAGATGTGGAGGATGCTCCTCCAAAAGAAGTTGTTCAAGTACCATTTCCCCATCGTCTAGCAAAGCACAAGGAGGAAGGTAAGTTTGCTAAATTTTTGGATGTTTGTAAGAATTTGCAAGTTACCATCCCGTTTATGGAATTGATTACCCAAGTCCCTTCTTACGCAAAGTTTATGAAGGAAATCCTCTCAAAGAAGCGATCCTTCAATGAGGTTGAGACCATAGCTTTCACCGAAGAGTGTAGTGCACTCTTACAAAACAAGTCTCCCCCGAAACTTAAGGACCCCGGTAGCTATTCTATTCCTTGCACTATAGGCAAATATACCATTGATAAGGCCCTTTGCGACCTAGGTGCTAGTGTAAGTGTCATGCCATATTCCCTTTGTGAAAAACATAACATGGGTGCTTTAAAATGCACAAGTATTACATTGCAAATGGCGGACCGTTCTTTAAAGCGACCTCTAGGTGTCTTAGAAGATGTTCCAGTCAAAGTTTGCAAGTTTTTCATACCCGTTAACTTCCTCATACTTGATATGGCCGAGGACTCACAAACCCCAATTATATTGGGTAGGCCATTTTTACACACCGCGGGTGCGTTAATTTATGTGAAAAATGGGAGGTTGACATTGGAAGTGGGCGATGACCGGGTTTCCTTTAGCAAAAATAACACCGTTAGAAGCCCAATGTTACAAGAGTCTTGTTATTTATTTAGCACTGTGGACTCTTCTTATGCCTCTACTATGATTGGATCCTCACTAACGGATCCGTTAGAGGACGATATGGGTGTTGTTTGCTTTGTAGGTGACGATGCTAAGGGCACTATTGCTAAGAGTGCCAAAAAGAAGAAAGGGAAATCTTATTTGAAGAATTTCAAATGGTTGTCGAATGCGAAAGGAGCTATGAAATGGAGCTTGGTTGGTGGCAAGCTCGATGATGAAACTTGAATCAATTAGCTTCTTACGTCGTGCGGGACGTTAAACCAGCGCTTCTTGGGAGGCAACCCAAGCTTTTTATTGTTTTTTTTTTCTTTTTGTTTTTAATTTTCTGCAATTGACTGTTTTTCGTAGATTAGTAATAAAATATTAGACTTGACGATGTTTGCTTTGTGATTTATAGGTAAACAATGAAGAAAAAGGTGATTGTACGCTTCCCCAAGCATGAGATCCTGATCGGGGTCGTAACTTTCAACAAACGGGGAAGCCAAAAGAAATGCGGAAAAGGTCAAATATGGTGAAATGTAGTCAACCCCGATCGGGGTTGGTGGCCCCGATCGGGGTTGGTGGCCCCGATCGGGGACGCAGCTTTTTCCGAAAAAAAAAAATTTAAAAATTTTTAAAAATTACCTTATCACTTGCAAACATTTTTCCTTCTTTAAATTTTCAATTTTTCGCCCTTTTATTGAATTTTTTATGAAAGGAAGAGTCCCCCGAATTCATGCTTGCTTGGGGGAGGCTAGCAAGTCAAGTAAGTTTTTAATTGCTTTGCATTTTAGTTTAGATCTTGCAACCCATTAAACATAACCTCTAGTCCTTCTTGTTTTGTGCTTTGAGCCATTCTTATGGTTTGATTGGGTGATTTGAATTGTTGGCACATTGAGGACAATGTGATGTTTAGCTTGGGGGGAGATATTGCATTTGCATATAGTGTAGTTTGCATGTAGGGTAGAAAATTTAAAAATTTTTGAGAGAAATTTTTGTTTTCCTCTTTGCTTATCCTAATAATGGCTTGTTGTTAATGATTTATTCTTTAATGATGGGATATTAGCTACATGAGGATTTCTTGACATAGTAGATGGAAGATGAAGAATGAACCGAATAGGCTTGATCTTGACTTTTGGCAAGCTACAAAATGGTAAGGTAGAGTCCCTTCTTGACCGATGCATCCATATCCGGTCTCTCTTAGGTGAGTGTAGATGTCTCCTTATGATGTGTGTTTCATCAAAACGCACAATTATGATTCTCATGTCATCTATTGGTAAGCATGCATTCATTTGTTATAGCATTTTGGAGCCATTCACATGAATATAATTGCCTTCTTGACCCCTTCACAAACAATTTTCCCTAGCTACAGTATAACTTGCCTACCCTTGTTGAGCTAGTAGCTTGTTTGGTCTTGTTTGGGTGCTCAATTGGGAGTTGTTTCAAAGTTTGAATATCATGTGAGCTTGGTCTTAATGCTCTTGAAAAAGAAATGAGAAACGAGGAAAAAATGAAAGAAAAAAAAAGTGAAAAAGAGAAATGATGAAAAAAAAATGAGAAAAGAAAAAAGAAAGAAAAAGAAAAAGCATGAAAATGAAAGAAGAATTATTCATTGAAAAGAAAAAAGAGAAGAAGAAAAGATGTGAGAAATTCTCAAGCATTATTCATACATTTTGGAGAAATTTCTCATGGATTGAATTGCAAAATTAGTTTGGAATTGGGATTGAGCACCTTTACAATTTGGTAGTTGCTAGCTTGACTTAGCTCCACATTACCATAATTAATTTGTTCCCCCTTCTTACCCATTACATATTGCCTTCTTCCTACTCATTTGGCTTCTTTATCATGCTTGCATTTGATTGTTTTGTCCTACTAGATTTGACGTGTTTACCATATTAGATTGCGGGCACATTGTTATAAGTCGAGGATAGTTGAGTGATCATTGATACGACTCATTTAGTCGTAGTTATTTGGAGCGATTTAGTATGGTTTTAATGGCTTGGAGTAGTTTTATGAAGCTTAATTGCAGGTTATTTGTTAGTGAGCTTTGGTTAGCTATTGGGCCGGTTTTACAAGTTTTAAACGGAGTCCAAGTCCGAGGAGAGATAGGCCCGGATACCTATGGAGATACATGAGATGCGTGCGCTTAAAGTGCGCTAATTGAGCGCGCATAAATCAAAAGAAAAGGGCAGCGGCAGCAGCTATGCGTGACCTGCGTTTGACCTGCGTTCGACCTACGCGCGACCGAGGCGCGACCTATGTGCGACCTATGCGCGTCTTTCGCCGTGTCACGCTTCACTTTGTTTCCAATTAAATTCTCGTGTTTTGTTTCCTTATTTGACTCGGTTTGTTCCGATGAATTTTATTATTATTATTATTATTTTTAGTACTTTATTTCCTACTTTAATTATTTACCTTATTACTATATAACTTATTATTTTAGTTTTAAAAAAGGGGGACACAACTTTAAGAAGAGAAACCCTATTATTGTTTTTAGCAGACGATGTGTAACTAATCTTTCTTCTTGGATTCGAGCAATTGAAGCACTCTTAATACGATTGTGAGTTTGAATGTTTTAATTTCTTGTCTTGATTATTGTGAATTGCTTAGTTATTAATTTTATGAATGTCGATTGATTATTGCTAGGTGTACAACTAGTGATTGATTTCTTCATTCTATTGTTAGTATTGTTAATTGAATAGGATTTATTGATTAACTCTACGCTAGTAACAGCTAGGAATTAATATTGAACGGGATACATTGATATTAGTACTTAGAAGCGATTCACATAAATATCTAAAGTGCAACTGGATTGTATGCATTATTTATTCTCTATCGAGTTCTCTATTTTATATTGCTGCTGTTGAATTAAACCTTGAACTGGATTGTTAAGGTTTTTTAACAGTTAGGGTTGATTAAGAACGGGATTCGTTTTAATTAACTATTCTTAAGGAGAATTGGAATTTGTCATTCACGATAGAGTAATCAAGATTAGTAATTGAAACCGTCTTTGTTGATCAATTGTTATTGAGTGTGGATATATGCTTGGCTCTAAGACCCTTTTAAATCATTTGATACACCGAAAGTCATTAGTTTTATTACTTAATTTGCATTAGCTTTTAATCTTAGTTTATTAGAAAATCAACTCAAATCCCCCCCTTTTGTTACTACGATCTTTAATTACATTAAAGATCGACTGTTCCTACACCATAAATTGCATAAATTGTTAATCTGATTCCCTTGGGTTCGACCCTTATTTCCGCTTTACTACTGTTTAGTATTTGGATTTAAGTGATATAAATTGTTAATTTGAGGCATACGACTTTAGCCTGTCAAATTTTGGCGCCGTTGCCGGGGAATTGGCATTAATTATTTTTGTGTTTTAGTGTAGGTTTATGCATAATACTCGTATTTCTAACCTGAACCTCGAGCCTTTCGATCCAGAGATTGAGCATACTCTTTTCAGGTTACGAAAGAACAAACGAGGTGCAATAGTGGTTGTTCCTGAAGGCAGCGAGTTCGACGATCTACATTCAGACTCTGAATATTCTGAAATTTCTGAACAACCCGAACCTTTGAATATGGCTAGAGAAACCCGCACTCTAAGGGAGCTCACAGCTCCAAATCTTAACGTTCAACCATTGTGCATCACTTTTCCAGCATTGGATGATGGAGTCACTTTTGAACTGAAATCTGGTTTGATACATCAGTTACCAAGTTTCAGTGGTATGAGCATTGAGGATCCGAATAAGCATCTTTCAGACTTTCATATTGTGTGCACTGGTATGAAGCCACCTGCTATTACTGACGAGCAGTTGAAATTGAGAGCATTTCCTTTCACCATGAAGGACAATGCGAGAGACTGGTTAAACTATCTCCCACCGGGAAGTATCACTACTTGGGTAGGTATGAAGAAGGCGTTCTTGGAGAAATATTTTCCTCCTTCTCGATCATCTCAGCTGAAAAGAGCCATCAGTAATGTTGAATAGCAAGACGGGGAAACTATGTATGAGTATCTTGAGAAATTTAAGAAGCTCTGTGCTAGTTGCCCTTACCATGGTTACTCTGATCAGGATCTTATTATGTATTTTTGTGGTGGACTGAACCAAGATGACCGTCGCATGATTCACTTTGCTTGTGGAGGAAATATAGCCAACAAAAATCCATATGAGGCTTGGGAGGTTATTTCAGAGCTAGCTGAGACCTCTAGACAGTTTGAGAGGAAACTATCACGAAGAGGAGTAAATGTTATGGGTGTTAGTCCTGGCTTAGAGGAAAAGGTTGATAATATTGTTTCCACTCTCAGTGACATGTTATCTGGAAGACAAATGGCTACTGTTTGTGGCATATGCGCTACTGAGGGTCACCCTAATGATTTGTGTCCCTACTTGCGAGAAAGTGGCCAAGAAGTGGTGAATGGTGTTTGGGAGAGTACTACAAATAACAGGAAATGGGATCCATATTCCAAGACCTATAATGAAGGATGGAAGGCTCACCCTAACTTTCGTTGGGGAAACTCTCAAGCCGGTTCATCGTCTGGCCCTCCTAGAGGTCAGTTTCTCCAAAGACCACAAGGGCAACAATTTAATCAACAAGCAGCTGAGCAAGCACCACCGAGTTCATCAATGTCCACGGAGGATATGATTCGGGCTCTTACTCTAAGTGTTACTCAAGATAGAGCAGATAATAAGCAAAATTTTAAGAATCTTGAAAATCAGGTTAGTCAGCTGGCCACTGCAATTAATCGGTTGGAGGCTAGAAATTCTAATGCACTACCATCTCAAACGGTGGTGAATCCTAGGGAGAATGTGAGTGCCGTATCATTAAGGAATGGTAGGCAATTGGTCGAGATTGAAAAGCCAAAAGCTAAGCCTAAGGTGGTGACCATTCATGAAAAAGAGGAAGAGATAGTGATCGAGGAAGATGAAAAAGCTTCTAATGTCAAGGAGAAGGAGCAGATTCCCTCTTCTATACCAAAGGAGGAACCGGAGGTACCTTTTCCCGATGCATTGAAGAGAACCCATCACTTTGAGCATGACAAAGACATTTATGAGGTATTTCAAAAGTGCGAGGTAAATATCCCTCTTCTTAATCTTTTAAAGAGTGTTCCTAAATATGCTAAGTTTTTAAGAGAATTATGCACTATTAAGAGGAATAACAAATTGAAAGGGATGAAGAAAGTAAAGGGTAAGGGTTTTAAGGGGGAGATTATTAGTGAATATGTGTCTGCTCTATTTCAAAAGAAATTACCCCCTAAATGTGGTGACCCTGGTATGTTTGCTATCCCTTGTACCATAGGAGACCTTAGGTTTGAGAAGGCCATGTTAGATTTAGGGGCGTCTATTAATGTCATCCCTTTTGCTATTTATGAGACTCTGAAACTTGAACCTTTAAAAGACACTAGTGTTGTAGTTCAGTTGGCTGATAGGTCTAGTGTTTATCCTAAGGGGATTGTGGAGAATGTCATGGTAGGGGTTGGAAAGTTGGCCTTTCCGGCTGACTTTTATGTTCTGGATATGAAAAATGAGGCAGGTGCTATACCGGTCTTGTTAGGGAGACCATTCTTGAGGACCGCGGGGACGAAGATAGATGTCCCTAAAGGTTCTCTTACCATGGAATTTGATGGGACGGTTGTTAAATTTGAAATTAATAAACCATCTTATCGTTCTCTGACAATTCATTCATTGTGTGCCATAGACACTTCTACTAACCATGTGTTACCAAAGTGCCGGAAATCTCCTATTCCGAGCAATGTGTCTTGTGTTTTGCAGGGATCCCCTCATAAGGAACAAAGGTGTGTTATCTTATGGGATTGTCGGGACGATGCAGAGGCATTTAGAGGTAAAAATGAGGCTTGGTTTGATAAGTTAATTCGCCGGAAGGGCTCCGGGAAAGGTTTGCAAACTATCCATATAAAATCTCGTCATCATTCTTCCTCTTGCAAACCTGTTGGTAAGTTAAGGTAGTTTACTTCTTCCTATATTCAGTCGGGTGGTTACCATTCCGGAGATGTCGAGCCAACGACGTTAAACAAAAGCGCTCACGGGAGGCAACCCGGGTTTTGTATCCTTTTTCTAAGGTTCATAGTTAGTTAATTTATTTCGTTTCATTAGTAATTAGAAATTTTATTGTTTTATGTTTATTACTCGTTTTAATTAATTTTATTTTGACGGTTTATTATGTATACTAGGACCGTAGAATAATATTTCAAGACGGGAGGAAAAGTCCTCGAGACGGAGGGGTCAAGTATTGCGCGCCATAGTTGAGCATCTAGCGCATTAATCTGTCGCGCATAAATCGAAGAATTAATAGCGAGCAGTCTTCATCTCGCGCTCGACATTCACCCTATGCGCACCGAACGCGCGTTCGACGCTCACCCGAGGTTTGCCTGAATGTCGCGCGCCTCTTTCTCAGGTAATAACCCTTCCGTTTCTTCTTCCTATTTCCTAAAAATCAAATCACTTCCATACAAATCCTTCTTATTTCCAAATCTCTCCCACAAATTGATGCTCAATAAATCAAAAAAATATAATCCGCACAATATTGTTGCTTCTTGTTCATTCATTGTTCAAATTCCAAATTCATCTCTATACTACTTAAATTTGGTGCGAAAAATTGGGGTTTATAACCCTAATTTCTGAAACAATTGGGGATTCTTGCTGCAATTCCCATATCGTGTTCATTCACTATTATTTCAACAACAAAATCGTCCCTTTAATGCTGAAATTTGTCCTATTGTTCTTGAATTTGGTCCGAAAAATTTGGGGTTCTCTAACCCTAATTTTGGAATTGAAACAATTAAACAATTTTCGCCCCCCAATTCGTTTTTGAGCGCTTAAACTGGTATTGTGTGTCGACTTGAATCGCTCGGTCCCTAATTAGTGAGTTCGATCCATTGTTTCTTGAAATTTCGTCTGTCTCGCTTTGAATTTGGGGCGGAAATCTGGGTTTCATACCCTTAATTTATGAACTCGAAAATTGATACCTGGGTGAAAGCGATTTTGAGGCCTGAATTGGGTTTGTTGTCTCTATTTCGGCGAGTTTCAAGTTCTTAACAATTGCGGTTGGTCTGTAAGTACTTATGCTTAATTTCAATTTCTCTGCTGGGCACTGTTACTGAATTGAAGGCTGTCGTAAGGTTCAGGTGTCGGGTTTTGTCGCGAGTGAGGTAGTGGCTGTCGTGAGTTGTTGTTGGAGTTGCTGAGTGTATTTCTTGGGTTGCTGCGTTGTTGCTAGGCTGTGAATTTCTGGATTGTTGTGAATTTGTTACTAGAGTTGCTGTGAATTTGGTGCTAGAGTTGCTGTGACTAGGTGTTGGTGAAGTGAGGTTAGGTAGACAGGTAGTGCTGGGCTGTGTTGTGGGAGTGCTGAGTTGTTGAAGTTTTTGTGTAGTGCAGAGGAGTACTGTGTAGTTATTGCTGGATAAAGGGAGTGTTGGAGTTGCTGTGGTGTTGTTGAGATTGCCGGTGTTGTCGAGTTGCTGCTGTTTTGTTGTTGTTATTGGTTTATTGCTGTGTTGTTGTTAGATGGCCCCGAAACGGAAAAATCCACCCCGAAAAGATGCAGAAACTACCTCAAAAGTTGTCGTAAGTTGTTGGAGTTGCTGTGGTGAGGCTGTGGCTATGGAGGAGGCTGGCGGTTCGGGTGAACCTGTGAATGATGAGGAAGAGGAGGCTGATGATGGTGAGGGTACTAGTGGTGGAGAAGCTATTGATGACGCCTCTTGGTGAGGCCGTGTAGCGATTGAGCTGAGGAATTGAGAGATGAGTGACATGTTCAAGGACATGAATCCGGGGTCTTACAAAAACCCCGTGGATTCCATGTATGGAGAGTTGGCAGAGGGGCTCGTGCAAGAGTCCGGCAGACCCGTCGCTTCGGGTCTCCTTCTTCCTAGTTGGTGGTATGCCCCTTCTTGTTTCTTTTGTGTTCCCGTACATTCGTACAACATTGGGGACAATGTTGAGTTCAAGCATGGGGAGGGGTATAGTCACTATTGTACATTTTATTCCGTCGTTTGTAATTTAGTTTGCTTTCCAATTTTTAAAAAAAAAAAACAGCAAAAAAAAAAACGAAAAAAAATTGAAAAAAGAAAAGAAAAAAAGAAAGGAAAGTATCCCGGCTAGGTGAAAACCTGAAAGGGCGCCTAGGCAAAAATGGGAAAAGTGGCCGAGGACGGAGTGAAAACCCAAAAGGGCGCTCCGGGTAAAATGAAGAATTGAGATGCGTGCCACGAGAGTAGTGTGAGGAAATAGCTAGAGTGAAAACCCGCAAGGGCGGGCGCTCTTGGCAAAATGAGAGATTTAGAAAAAAAAAATCCATTTCACACTAATTTTTGTGTCCTGTTTTTGGTGTGGCGTCATAAGAAAGGTGCTAAAGAAGGTCGGTCGGGTAGGACTAGTGGCTAAGGTGGGGAGAACCGCGGTGCTATGTTGTTGTTGGTTGCACCTTGCTATGGCGGTTGCTGGTTTTGTGCTAGTGAGTGGAGTAGAGGTGTCTAGGATTATATACATGGCTAGTTGGTTTTTATTGTGAGCCTTGTGAATTTTTGGTTAGGGTGGAGCGATAAGGGGCGTAGCATTGTTTTCTATTGCTCTATTGTGGTGACTACGGTCACTAATTATTGTTACTTTGCTCTTTTGTATTTTGAGGATGTTGGTGTGTTACTCTTTGCTAGGCGGTGGAAACGATTACACTTTTTGAGGGTGCTTTGGAGGGCGTGAGAGGGAAGTGAGCATTCTTGTTGTCTGTCATTTTTCTACCATGTCTTTGGGTCGAGTTGGTGTTGGTATGCTTTTTCATTGTGTTCTTTGGTTTTACATCGAGGACGAGTAAAAGTTCAAGCATGGGGAATTTGATACGACTCATTTAGTCGTAGTTATTTGGAGCGATTTAGTATGGTTTTAATGGCTTGGAGTAGTTTTATGAAGCTTAATTGCAGGTTATTTGTTAGTGAGCTTTGGTTAGCTATTGGGCCGGTTTTACAAGTTTTAAACGGAGTCCAAGTCCGAGGAGAGATAGGCCCGGATACCTATGGAGATACATGAGACGCGTGCGCTTAAAGTGCGCTAATTGAGCGCGCATAAATCAAAAGAAAAGGGCAGCGGCAGCAGCTATGCGTGACATGCGTTCGACCTACGCGCGACCGAGGCGCGACCTATGTGCGACCTATGCGCGTGCTGCTGTGTTACGCTTCCAGCTTTGTTTCAAATTAAATTCTCGTGTTTTGTTTCCTTATTTGACTCGGTTTGTTCCGATGAATTTTATTATTATTATTATTATTTTAGTACTTTATTTCCTACTTTAATTATTTACCTTATTACTATATAACTTATTATTTTAGTTTTAAAAAAGGGGGACACAACTTTGAGAAGAGAAACCCTATTATTGTTTTTAGCAGACGATGTGTAACTAATCTTTCTTCTTGGATTCGAGCAATTGAAGCACTCTTAATACGATTGTGAGTTTGAATGTTTTAATTTCTTGTCTTGATTATTGTGAATTGCTTAGTTATTAATTTTATGAATGTCGATTGATTATTGCTAGGTGTACAACTAGTGATTGATTTCTTCATTCTATTGTTAGTATTGTTAATTGAATAGGATTTATTGATTAACTCTACGCTAGTAACAGCTAGGAATTAATATTGAACGGGATACGTTGATATTAGAACTTAGAAGCGATTCACATAAATATCTAAAGTGCAACTGGATTGTATGCATTATTTTCTAAAGTGCTGCTGTTGAATTAAACCTTGAACTGGATTGTTAAGGTTGTTTAACAGTTAGGGTTGATTAAGAACGGGATTCGTTTTAATTAACTATTCTTAAGGAGAATTGGAATTTGTCATTCACGATAGAGTAATCAAGATTAGTAATTGAAACCGTCTTACAGTGATCAATTGTTATTGAGTGTGGATATATGCTTGGCTCTAAGACCCTTTTAAATCATTTGATACACCGAAAGTCATTAGTTTTATTACTCAATTTGCATTAGCTTTTAATCTTAGTTTATTAGAAAATCAACTCAAATCCCCCCCTTTTGTTACTACGATGTTTAATTACATTAAAGATCGACTGTTCCTACACCATAAATTGCATAAATTGTTAATCTGATTCCCTTGGGTTCGACCCTTATTTCCGCTTTACTACTGTTTAGTATTTGGATTTAAGTGATATAAATTGTTAATTTGAGGCAGACGACTTTAGCCTGTCAATCATTCACATAATTGTCCTTTCACATAAAAAGAGTTTGAGTGCCCCGTGAGAGTCCATAAGTCAAAAGATCATGCAAGAGCTTAAAGGTTCATTCAAAGTTTTCTATGCTACGCCGTCATGTAAATCTCAACCATGCTTTGCTTTTTTCCTTGCCCATGTTGTTTCGGGTTTCTAAATCATTATGCTTAGCTTGTTTGGATATTGCAATTGATGGGATTTGGTTTCTTGCTTGAGGACAAGCAAGGGTTTAGCTTGGGGGAGTTTGATAAGTGCATATTTTATATATATTTTCATCCCCTATATTAGCTTCATTTTATTTGTTATTTAGCACTTATCATAGGGTCATAAGCTAATATTTGTTGTTCTAGTGTATTTGCTTGTCTTAACATGTTTTTGTAGGAATCTAAGCATTTAGAGGCTTTTTCCTATCATTTTATACACTAAGTTCATTAAGCTAAACAAGACCAAGTGTTGGACTAAGCATGGAGCATTGGATTGGGTTTTGCATGGAGAAATTGATGGGTTAATATGTATAATGCAAATGTTGACAACAATCAAAGTCAAGCCCAATGTTCAAATCCAAGTCAAGGTGGAAAACATAAGATTCTAACATGCTTAGGATGCTTTTTGGGAGCTCTAAAGATCATAGATGGAGCATTTACCCGGGTGCATTAAGGGTCATTAATCACACTCTTAGGATTCCTCAAGCAATTAAGGGAGGAATTAAGAGAAAATACCCGGAAACACACGACTCCGATCGGGGTTGCATGCCTCTTGGCTTTTACGTTATGCTCTCCTCTCCTATAAATAGGAGAGGTATTCCAAGGCTTTGATCATCTCATTTTTACGTCTCATTTTCCTTACATAGCCTTAAGCAAATACAATTCTCTCAATAGTTTTCTCACTAGTTTATAATTTAGTTAAGCTTGTAGTTCTTCAAACATTTAGTTCTAAGTTATTTCAAGCATTTGGTTTTATTTATTCTTGCATACAAGTTCTCTATTATTAAGGTATTTCTATTTCTAGTTTACATTTTACATATCTATTTTGTTTATACTAGTTTATAATTTAGCACTCTAATTAGATTACTCTAGTTTATTTTCTTTCACATGTTAAAACATTTAGTTCATATAAATCACTCAACCATGTTTATCATTTCTCTTTATATAGTTTACAATTTACACCTTAATATGAGTAGCTAAATCTCTTAGTCTAAGGGCTAGGGGAGCTATGCATAAATCAAGTATATAACATGATAAAATAGATTAATAATAATATTGCTCATATTGCTTCTATCACATGCTTGCGCCATAACGTTTAATCTTTGTTTAAGGCCTTATTCAATTGATTAAGTTTGTTCATTCATTCAATAAGTCGAGAGGCACGGAATTGAATTAGACTAAGCATGTATAGTAGGACGACCTAGTCATGGACGAGAGTTTCTCTAGGACCCGGTCTATGGTTAACACTAATATCGTAAGGTGGGTGTCTCTGAACCTAAGCAATTGACAATGTTATTAGTACCAAGTTTATCATGATCATATGTTTACTTTTGCAAGCGTGACCCGAACCCCTTAGACTCTCTTTTATCATATAATTCACATCATAGTTTTATTAGTCAATCAAACAAACCAATTAAACCAAAATTGAAGTCGACCTTGATAAAAATCTACTCATAGCAATTCACAACGTAATTCCCGTTTCCTTGTGGTTCGACCCCTATTACTACATTTATTTGTGTTTAGGGAATTTATCTTTGCATAGGTACGCGATAAGCCTATCACTAGTAGTCACCTCCCTTATTTAAAAGCACGGAGTGCACTGTAATACTACGGTTTTATGTGCTGTTGCGTACTCTATCGAGTGGGGCTTACTTTGTCGAGTAAGTTTGTTTGGTTTAAGAAATAGTGTTCTGCTGAAGGGTACTCGATCGAGTAAGTTGGGGACTCGATCGAGTAAGTTACTTACTCGATCGAGTAAGTGTGTTTTTACGGATTATTTGTCGGGTTTTGATAGCAACGCGGGGAGATTATAAAAACATATTTCATCATTTCTTTTTCACTCTTACTTCATTCTAAACTTTTCACAAGAGAACACAAGTTACATAGCTTCCCTTCTCACATAGCTATCAAATCCTAAGAGCTAGAGTCGTCGGGTCGTTGTGTTCTTTACGCCTTTGAGACCGTCGTATTATGGGTAAGATTCTTGTACAGTCTTTATGTTGTTTCATTGATTTTTGTTGAAACCCTAATTGGGTAAATTGGGGATTTTTGGAGTATTGTGTTTATTAGATGGTGATTGTATGATTGTATGTTTGATAGGAGGCGATTTCATTGAAGAACGATTTTGATTAGCTGATTGTGACGATCTTGGTGATTGCTTTTCCAGGTAGGGTTTCTCTACTTGGTTATTGATTACATAGTTGTTGTTGATGGTTGTTTAATGTTGTTGATTCATACCGTACTGGAATTGGTAATTGGTAATTGGTAATTGTTGTTCTATAAGTGGTTGGCTGCATAATTGTCTGTGGTTCTCTAGGTGAGTTCTCGGCTGAGTGGAGTCACTTGCGGGAGTGGCTTCATGCCCTTGATTCGCCCTCTATGGAACCCGCCACAGAGGGAAAGTGCACATTAAAGAATATGGGTTATCGCTCGGATGTGATGAGCGGGGCTTAGGTGGGAATGGGTGCGGTCCCCCACTGGCGGCAAGGAATATCTATTGCGATAGGTATTCTGATAGGACTACACACTTTAGTGTGTAGTCAGGTGTGTAGAGTTGTGACGGAGTTTGGGTAATGTGTGTGTTGTATCTTATGTATTATGTTTTGTGTAATCTGTAACTGACCCCATTTAAATGTTTTAAAAAATAGGGTGATTCATTCGGGGGTGGTGAGCAGTTGTCTAGCAGGTATACTATGGATCCGCGCGGGATTAGCTGGGGATGGAGTCGCCACGAGTCTAATAGTAGTCTTCCGCTGTGTTATGATGAGACCTTTTGTTACTTTAGTTGTAGTTTGGTTTTAGAACAGTTGTACTTTGCTTTACAGTTGATTTTGTTATGTAATCACTTAAACTTATCTATTAAAGTACGTTCTTTTATGGTCTATTTGATATTTATTGCCTCAGATAACCGAGATGGTAGCACTTTCATGAATTTGGTGGTCCTGGTAAGGCACCTTAGTGTGTGGAGGTGTTACAAAGTGGTATCAGAGCGACGATTTTGGAACCTGTAACTAATGAGCCCAATGAACATAAAGAGTCAAATTAAAATGAACCTGGGTAGGAGTTGTTAGGAGCTAATGCAAAAAATTGGGAGACGTCCTAATGTCGCGAACTCGCCCTACAACTTTAAACCGGTCACTATGGGTGTCATGGGATTGCTATGTGTTTACTAATGTTCTATTGCGTATGTTGGATGATGTGTTGTATGGAAATGTTGGAAAATGACTGTGGTGGAATGGGGAATGTGGTGAAAGAAGATGAAGTGGATATATGATAAAGTGTTGTGAATAAGCATGTTGCATGATAGGTGGTTTAAAATGTGGCATTATAGTAACATGTAAATAGAATGTTTGTGTTTGATATATATATATATATATATATATATATATATATATATATATATATATATATATATATATATATATATATATATATATATATAAGATGGTTTTATTACTTATCAACATAAAATAAGAAGGTTTAGTGAGGGTACACATTTTGTTCAATCTGAATTGATAACTGTGGAAGGAGAGGCACCGTTTTGCCGTTATGCCGTGGATAGGCGCTAGGCGTTTTTCTTGTCATCTCTGAGTGGTTACCAGTTCAGATTAAACACTTTCGTGGTAATATCCCAATCACTTGTAATGAGCACTTGGGTGTGCGACCTCGTTCTTATACTATGTTGGTACTGTATAAATGAAGAATTATATCCAGATTTCAAAGACGATTTAAATATTGTCACAAGACATAAATGGGGTCAAAAACCTATTAATACTTTGTATTATAATAAAAGACCTACACCTGTAGATATTATGCAGGAAGAAAA
Source organism: Silene latifolia (assembly GCF_048544455.1). Classification (NCBI taxonomy): domain Eukaryota; kingdom Viridiplantae; phylum Streptophyta; class Magnoliopsida; order Caryophyllales; family Caryophyllaceae; genus Silene; species Silene latifolia. The sequence goes on from NC_133538.1 coordinate 269,274,757, forward strand.
TGCTGAGATTATTGGTAACAGTTATCGTGGAACTGATATTTACGAATGGAATATAGACTATTTTGCTGAAAAACAAATTCATATTAAGCGGATCTTTATACAGTACCAACATAGTATAAGAACGAGGTCGCACACCCAAGTGCTCATTACAAGTGATTGGGATATTAGCACACAGTGTTTAATCTGAACTGGTAACCACTCAGAGATGACAAGAAAAACGCCTAGCGCCTATCCACGGCATAACGGCAAAACGGTGCCTCTCCTTCCACAGTTATCAATTCAGATTGAACAAAATGTGTACCCTCACTAAACCTTCTTATTTTATGTTGATAAGTAATAAAACCATCTTAAGATAATAACACATCCATGGTTTCATATATAACTTAATCAAGTGTCGTCATAATTCAACAAAGGATTTAGCCTATTAGGCTCATCCTTAGAGTCTAGATATATAAAATAAAAACAAAATTAAAAACAATAAAACTTACAAACTTAAGTTGTGCTCAGAATGGAAGACGAACGGTTGACGAGATTTTTATTAAAGAAAGAAGATTTACAAGGGGGAGAGAGAGAAAACTAGAGAGAGGGGTAGGAGAAGCCTGCCCTCAACTAAAACAACTGCCTGTTTATATAGGCAAAAAGAAAACTATGAACAAACAGTAATTGTACTATAAGCTTTGAAAAACAACCACACTTTATTAGTGCTTAGAACTATTCCACTTTATTAGTGCGAGAACTATTACTAATGCTCCATTGTGCATCATCTGAGTTGCATCTTTTTACTATTTCTTTTGCATGCGTCTTCTGAGTGGCATCTTTATTCCACTATTTTTCCTTTGTCTTTTGATTTGGCATCTTTGACCTTTTTATTTGTCATTTCTTCTTCTATTAATAATTGGACTTCTATCTCTGCTTCCATTTCTTGAGCATCTTGAAGAATGTCAAATTTGTTCTTGCTATTGGATGCTGTAGACATTGTCATTGATATATTGCTTGTCTGGGATTTATTATCCTCATGCATTTGTTTTTGGGCTAAAGCCCTTTTTGCCAATTTGGAATAATGGCTAAGAATTTCAGCTTCAGTTTTATCTTCGATTTGAAATAATTCTCCAGATAGTTGGTTCTCTTCCAATTCTCCAGACTCTTCAGCATTGAAGATAATTAGACTATCAATCTTGTCTTGAATTAAATTGATTGTGTATATACACTTTAACTCATTAGTGTCCTTATCTTGTCTTAACATTGCGTCCCAAAAACGAGAATATGATTCTCTTTTTAAACAAAATAATTTGAGATCAGTATATCCTGTTTTGGGGATAAACTTCCAAATCCAGGGAATAGAAAATTCAATAAAGAAATTCATTTGAATAATGCCAGGAATATCATCCTGATCAGTTTTTGGAAGTAATTCTTTCCATTCGTCATAAAGATTTTTAAACATTTGTGGCAGGATATCTTCATTAGTTCCATAAAATTGCCACCATTTAATTAACCAAGTTAGTAGATTTTGATAAAAACTTCAGGGTAAATTTTTATTAGCCATGTATGGCTTTTTGTAGGATTTTCATATAAGAAAACTTTGTCAAAAGCCTGGATGTAATCCCAGTAATTGTACTCAACTTTGATATTATTTTTGTTTATCAAGGTTTTAGAAGTAGATGGAGTTATTCCCCATTCTTCAATGGATATTATCCTTTTGATATTAATTTTTGAAAATCTCCAGAAATTTCCTGGATCCTCAAAATGCTTAAAATTACATTCATTATCAGCGAGGATTCCTTCATAAAAACTTCGACTTTTATAAGTCTCCATAGGATATTGATTATTTGTTAAATAACGGTTATATAATAACCAGGGATTATCTTCCCATTTTTTGTCAGAATTTTGGAGTATAATTATCTCCCTTTTCTCTGGTGATTTCACCATTTTCTCTTTTTCATCAAGAGAATCTTTCATAATTTTTTTGAAAGATGGAGAACTTATGTTAAGTTCTCGTTGTTTCCATATTTGGAATTCCTCAAATTCTTCTTTTGTGATATTATCACATAAATTCTTGGCTATTAGCCTTGTTCCACCATATTGTGCCAAAATATTATTTGGTCTTATATAACCAGATGATGAACCTGGTCCTGGGTTATTGTGACACCCTCATTTATCGCGGAAAAGTAAACACGTAATTCTAGAATAAAACTGCATGGATATGTTTGTAATAGGTTCATTATAGTAAAAACCTGTAATTTTTAAAAACCTGAACCTGTTATAAAGATATCCAAATTGGAAGGTGTCAAACATACAAGGTCTAACTAGAAGTTTCATAACATAACCATCGCTAAAGTCGCGAATAGCACATTATACAACCAAATGTAAAGAGGGAGACATATGTCCCTAAAATGTATGTGGCATAAAAATATTTAAGGGTCACAATATATTAAAGTCAATCTAGGTCCCAAGGTTACTTTGCTCGCTAGCTCGTCCATGTACCCCATATATGCATCACCTACCTGTCAATCGCATTTTATACAAATACGAAAGCCACAGTCAGTGGGGAGTAACTCCGAGTTCTCCCAGCCACGAAATGTCATAATTAATATAACATGTAAACATAAGATTATGAATATGAATAACACATAGCCTTAGCATATAAATGCTAGACAATCGTGCTTATCATGTGAACAACAATATAACAACACATAGTCCTAGCATGTGAATACTAGACCGACTCATACTGCACTATCATGTGAATCACATAACATCCAGGAATCCAAACTCTATCAACCATAGCCGGCTTGCATCTCACCTTCTATGATTCATAGAATCATCAAACAAGAAAGGACAATATATCAAAGACAGGCATAAGTTCTTAGCACGGTCAATAGTCACTTTGTAACTCGAGTCTATACCACGAGGTAGGGAAGGTAATCGAACCGGTATCCTGGCTCAGAGGTTCTATAAAAACATGGCCAAGACACAACACAACCCTAGTCCTAAATCTTGAGACCTAGACATGCGGATACACACCACCGCACCCAAGACCCACAATTTTATAAAACCATGTGAGTACCCTAAGGAGTCCACCAAAGTGTTGGCTAGTACTTAAGCTGACCACTTACTCTCAAAATAAGTAACGAGGTCATGCCCCAACTTGGATATAAACCCACCAAGTCAGGAACACAAAGGTTATTGAGCAGTGAACATACACTCGTCAAAGACTATAATGGCCTATCTATGATGAAGGTCGAAATACTCACCTAGGACCTAGTCCCAGCTAGTCCCAGCTTGAATACTTTAGACCACACCACACAAGACAAGTAGGATACCCAATTCAGCTGACAATCCAACCATATCTCCAATATCAATAATAATCCAAATTCCAGCTAACCGTTAATCTCATAATTCATGAGAACAAGCTAAAATGGCAAAGAGGCAACAAGACTGAAGTATAAGGCAGCCAATTCATCCAACAACCAACATGTGAAATGATAGTCATAAATATTAAGGCATCAACGTAAAACATCCAATAACCAATCTCACCTCAAAGACAAACCCTCGACCCGAGTCCCGCGACGGGTCATCGGTCAAATCGAGGCTGACCGGTTTAATCCTAGTTTGACCAAACTCGTTCGGTCAATCTGGCCCAGCTCAGAGTCTTGGCCTACTTTGGCCCAAATCACAAATTTTATCGCCATATTATTCTCATGCTATTCCCAATTTCTATCATGTGAGAAACGAAAGTAACACATTATCAATCACCTAAACACTTAACAAACAACAAACACAACATCAAATACTAGTGTGACATTAATTCGTCGAGTAACTCGGAATAGTTACCTTACGCTAGCAAAGAGACAAGTAAAAACTTGAGAAAGCTTCTAAAACCCAAAATTACTCTTCATCTTCAACCACATATGAGCCACCTAAAATAATTATGTGAAAGGACGATATTAACGAATTATCGTTATATAAAAATATGAGACGGAAATTAATGTAATTATATTTTAAATAAACCAAACTAGCGTCAAAACAAATTATAGACACGACTCTAAAATTATTATGACAACCTCAAACTCGGCCTAACCACCAACTACACATGGCCTCAAACTCGTGACTTAGCTAGGCCACTGCCTAGGCCACGGCCAGAACAACCAGCTACTACTCCACCTAATGGACCACCCAACCATAAACAAAGGAAAGGAAGAAAGGGGAAAAAACAGGGGTATGAGTACCCCGTGTCCAACCCAACACCACCCCGTTCAACTCTCCCTCCCCCGCCGCTAAGCCAAGCAACCATCCCTACCAACACCTATTATGGCTGACCAGACAGGCCATTTCTACCGCCTTCCACCATCCCAAAACAGTCCTAGCAATGTATACAACCATCTCCAAGTCTCAACCAATATTCATCCCAAACAATCCCTGCATGTCAGTATACACCGTCTTAAATATACCACTTACTAACTAGCATCCCAAATGATCCCTAGAGGTCAGTATACACCGTCTCAATCATCTCCCCATATCAGTATACACCGTCTCAACTATACAACAAACTAATTAACATCCATAAGGATCCCTATATATAATTATACACCGTCTGAACTATAAAACAGACTAACCAGCATTCTAAATAAACATATTTTACAAGTAATATTGAGTAGCCTATCATTGTTACCTTTTTCCGATTGAACTAATCATTTATGACTAACAAATCTTATACAAGACCGTCTATCTTAGCATCTACAACCGTCTTATAATAAATAAAGCTGAAAGTATAAATTGCGTTTGTAAAAATACATGACGAAAATGAATTTTACTTACAACGGATTGACGAGAACGACGAGAGGAGCGCTATGGAACAAAAATAGTTGAAAACGGATGACAAACGGAGCACCAGGACGGATTATAGACAAAAGTTGAAGAAGGAACAAACAGAAGGAAAAAGAAGGACGAAGAAGAAGAAAAGAGACGTGGGAAAATGAGACAGCAGCCTGCTAGCCTGCTATTTATTATACGTATCTTTCTTCATCGTTAAGTAATTTCGCTCGTTTTTTTTAAAAACCGTCTCGAGTTAATAAAATCGGTTTTAGTAAAAGTTTCAGTAATAAAACGGAATCAATAATAAATAAATTTAATGAGTGAAAATAAAATAAACTCAACCAGCTAACGGAAATAATAGGAATTCGATTCGAATCGGAATTATTAACGATTTTTACTAAATTAGCGGAGTTTAACGAAATTTGATAATTTAGCAAAATAACTCAAAATAGCTAATTGGATGACTTTTCCTAAATCCGTTTTGAATCCACTAAGGGCCGACTTTCATAAAGGACTCGTAAAAGGATCGGAAATTATTAAATAAATAAACTCGAACTAACTTTAAATAAACTTATTAATGATTATTAAAATTAACGTATCGAATTATGATGAAATTAATTAATTAGTTAAGCATATATATATATATATAAATCGTTAAATGATGTAATTAAATTCAAAATAGCAATTAAAAGAATTTTATCCAACTTAATAAAATACGGGGTGTTACAGTTATTCCCATATTTGATAATTTCGGATGATTGTTCTGGGTTATTCCCATATCTGATAATTGAAGATGATTGTCTTTCTCTCTCTCTATTAGAAGGATAAGAAAAGCGGCCACGGCCACGGCCTCGACCAAAATCCATTCCTGAAACAGAAAACAAACTCTTATAGAGTTAAATACTCCCTTGTTAGAAAATCAGGGAGGTGATTATCAGATCCTTTTTTATAATATATTTCAAAATCAAAAGGGGCTAAATGAGCTTGCCACCTTGCAAACATTTGTTTGGAAACATCATGTTTAAAATCTTTTTGAAACATAAATTTCGCAGAACTACAATCAGTTCTTATTATAAATTTTTGGTTATATAAATCATTTTGAAATTTTAAAACACATCTGACTATGGCTAAAACTTCTTTAGCAACAGTTGCATAATGAGATTGTGCAGAATTCCATTTTCCTGAATAGAAACGGACTAAAAAATTTTGTTTATTATTAGGATCAATTTGTTTAAGAATTCCTCCATAACCAATGTCTGAAGCATCTGTTTCTACTACTTTTTCCCAATGAGGGTTTGCCAAACTTAGGCATGGTAAAGATATAACTTTACTCTTAATTTTTTCGATGACTTTAGTGTGATCATTAGACCAAGCACGAGGATTCTTCTTCAACTTTGTCATATAAAATAATTTGTATCTTTTGCTAAATCATCATAATATGGTGAAATATAATTCAGACTTCCTAGAAATCTTTGAAGTTGAGTTTTATCAGTAATATCATCTGGGAATTTAGATCCAAATTCAATGCTTCTATTGATTGGAATAATTTGGCCTTTTTCAATATTATGACCTAAAAATCTGATTTTAGTCTGAAATAAAGACATTTTAGTTTTAGAAATTACTAAACCATTAGATATGACAATTTTTTTGAAAATATCTAAATGCTTAAAATGTTCTTCTATATTCATGGAGAAAACGAGAATGTCATCAATATAAACTATGATAAAATGACTATAATTGTTAAAAATATCATTCATAATTTTTTGAAATTCTGATGGAGCATTTTTCAAACCAAAAGGCATAACATGCCATTCATATTGTCCAAAAGGAACATTAAAAGCGAGTTTTATATCATCTCTTTGGGTCAATTTGAATCGCAATAACTTGATTTTAAATCAAATTTAGAAAATATGAGAGCTTTATACAAACGATCTAATAAATCTTTTTTATTAGGTATTGGATATCTAATCCATTTTAAAACTTTAATTAAAGGTTTATAATTAATAACTAATCTAGGAACTCCTCGTTCATTTTCAGCATTTTTGTTAACATAAAAAGCTGTACATGACCATGGTGATTTGAATGGTCCAATAAGTTTTTTCTCTATAAGAGAACTTATTTCTTTTTTGCAAAATTCTAAATATTCTGACTTCATTTGACAAGGTCTAGCCTTGGTAGGAACATTTTCTTCCGTAAAATCTTCTTCATAAGGAAGATTTATTATATGCTTTTTTCTATTCCAAAAAGCATTAGGATGATCATTGCAAATAGATAGAGAAAATTGGTTTTCAATATCGATAATCTTCTTTTTTAATTTAGGATTATTAAGCTTTTGATCTATAGTCAAAATATTAACTTCATGTTTTAAAAAACTTAATTGATTTTCTTTAAAAGAAATTTTACTATAAATCTCATTTATAGCCTTCATAAAGGGTTTCATAATGAAACTAAAAGTAATAGTTTTTCCTTGATAATTGGCAGTTAAATTCTTATTATCTGCAGTAAAAGGATAAATTTTTGTTATAAAAGGTGTTCCAAGAATAATAGGAACTGAGAGTTTATTTTTGACTAAAAGGAAGCTTAAAGGAATGCAAGTGTTATTAACACATATATCAGCTTTTGGAAGTTTAAATTCAATATCTAATTTATCTCCTCCTGCTTGAGATAAACTATGAGTAGTTTTGACAAAATACCTGGAGTCAATTTCTCCTTCTTGTATAACATTTAAATCTGCTCCAGTGTCAATTAAAGCAATAAATTCTTTAGAAAATTGATTATTAATCCTGAGTAAGATCTTAACATACCATTTTTTGCCAGCAACCATATTTATGGTTTGGAGAAATTTTTTATTTCTCTCTAATTCTGGGGGTGTATTAACAAGTTGCATAGCTTGATCTTTACCATCTAAGTTAGGGATAAAGTCAGGGATAGGAATATCATGGCTATCAACCTTTTTTCCTTTAGATTCCTGATCATTATTTATTAAATCATGTTGAAAAATAAAAAGTTTTTCAAGATTAGAAATTCTTATATCATTTCTTTGTTCTTCAATTTTAAGCCGTTTAATTTCAGATTTTAAATTATCCATCTCTTTCAAAATATCTTGTAAAGAAGAAGGACTAGACGTCGTATTTTTATTTTGGAGACGTTTATAAACTTCATTTAAAGAGTATGGTTTTTCTTCTGTAAAATTCTTATTTTTATCATATTCACAATTATTATGAGAAGTGCTAGGTATATTTTCAATAATTTGAGATCTTAATTCTGCATTTGGGATAGCTTTTAACATATCCAACCAATTATTATTGGTGAGAACTTGAATTTTTGCATCTTGAAAATTGGATAAAAGATTAAAGAATTCATCTTTTCTTGGATTAATACAAACTTTTCCCTGTCCACATGGTTCACATTCTGAACCAGTAGCTGCAGAACTACTATCTGTATAAAAAGAATCATCTTTAAGAATTTTCAAATTATTACTAGAATTACTAGAATCATCTGACAAAGTTTCAGTTCCACTTTGTAGATTTTGTTCATTAAGAAAAAGCTTTGAAATCTTATCTTTAAGATCATCATCTATATCCAAATTATTAATTCGTTTTTGGGTCCAGCAATTGTTTGCCATATGACCTTTTTTATTACATTTGAAACATCTCATCTCCTTTGGAGGTACATAACCTCTTTTTCTGTAATGTTTTTTATGAAATTTTCTCTGATTTTTCCGATAAGTTTTTTCTTCTAATTTTTCTTTAGAATATCTTTTCTTTTTATATCTAGGATAATAAGGTTTATCATTACCTTTGTGTTGTTTTCTACGAGAAGTAGAAGGCATATCCATACCAAACTGTTCACAAAATTCATCTAATTGATTTATTTCAATTATATTTTGGTGCTTGAGTTGTTGGTTTAATTTAATCTCATTACAAAGGTTTATTCCTTCTGCCGTACAGGCTTTAATAAGGTGACCATAATTATAATGTTCATAATAAATAGAAGGATTATCTCCTCGAAGAATATTTCTGATTCTTTCTGCAAATAAATGTGGTAAACCATCAATAAATTTGGCTTTCCAATGAGAGCTATTGCATTCAGGTAAAAGCATAACTCTACTAAGAAAGGTGTCTTTGTACCACCTAAAATCAGTTAAAGTTTTACATCTAAAATTTTGTAAAAGAGTTCTTGTTGAATCATAATTATTCCCATATTGACCAGTAAAATGTTCAAGTATATTAACAAGTAAAGTGTAAACCGCAGTTTCTGTGATCACTTCATCTTTAATTTCTGTAGTTGTAAGAATAGCTACTTTTTGATCGTTAGTAAGGTAATTATCCCACCATCCTTTAAGTTGACCTGTAAATCCTGATATTATCATTATAGCAACATTAGAATCACTATAATTTACATTTTTACAACATTGAGAATACATAAGCATTCTATGACAATGGTTATGAATTTGTTTTTCAGCAAAATAGTCTATATTCCATTCGTAAATATCAGTTCCACGATAACTGTTACCAATAATCTCAGCATTTTCTTCCTGCATAATATCTACAGGTGTAGGTCTTTTAATATAATACAAAATATTAATAGGTTTTTGACCCCATTTATGTCTTGTGACAATATTTAAATCGTCTTTGAAATATGGATATAATTCTTCATTTAAAGTATTTAAACTTAATTTTGAAATCTTTTCAGCTAACTTACTTATTAGCTGTTCATTTTTAATATCAGATAAAAAATTAAAATTTTTTATTTCAGGAGGACTTTTGATAATAGGAACCAGCTCTTGTTTAGAAGAAGAATGATCTTCAGCTTTGGTATTCTGGATAACTTGATTAAGAAGATTAATGACTTTATTAGTTTTATGATGTAAATCTGTAATATGTTCACCAAGAATTTTTAAAGATATATTAGCATAATTATTCTGCTCAATTAAAAAATTTAAATGATTAGTAGTTGTTGTAATAGTTCCATTTTCATAAATTTTTGAAAGGGGCATGAAAGAACACCCGTCTAATTTAAACTTTTTAAGGGGAGGATAAACCCCTTTAACTTCATTTCCATTGAGAAGTTCAAAATTTCTTTCAAGGATAGTCAAATGATTATATAAATAAGTTGAACAATACCAAGGGACAAAATAAATAAACTCATTTACTGACCTGCAGTATTCATAAAATTCACCTTGCAAAATATCTTGCTGTTCTTCATCAAAATTATGAAAAAACCAATTCCTAAATTTTTCCCAACTGGGAGATTGAAATTCATTAGTAATTAATTTTCTGGTTGTTGAACCAAGAGAAAAATCTAGTAAGCCCTTATTAATCATCAGTATAACTCATTTGGGACAATGTGTCCGCTTCCTTTTTAGAATGTCGTCTTAAAATTTTATCAGAATGCATTCTTAAAACATCTTCATTTGTTTCAATAAAATCTTCATCTCTTAATTGAGAAGTTGAACACCTAGATGTACTAGGTATGTCTAAATCTTGATCAAGGGCTGAAATAAAAGTCCTATTAGAAAAAGATCTAGTCATTTTTGATGTACTACTTCTTGGTCGAATATGATTGTTACCAAAATTTAAAGTAATGTGACTCCTTCGGGGAGTTTTTTTGTACATCAAGTAAATTAGTCTCCATAATCGGTTGAGGAGGCATAGCCTGAGTAATTGTCCAATTTTCAGGAAAAGATATTTCTTCCCATTTAATAGCCTTTCTAGTAGTGATATTAGATCTGTTACAATTGGTTTCAATAATAATAGTCTCATTTATAGCTTTATCAGCTAATCTACAATGAGGATTTAAAGTATATAAAGGTTTATAATAAATCCTGTAGCAAATGCAAATTAATTCAGATCCTTTAGCATAATTGTAACCATGAGTTTTAACATTCAAAGTTAAAGCATCTAATATATTAGTATCTGTTAAAGATAATTGTAAACTTGGATAAACGTCAAAATAGACTGGACCATGAGCCAAACTGGATTTAACAACTCCAATAATTGACTTTTGCCAATTCAAATTTACGCCATCTCTTAAGGTCGCAATAAAACTTTTCGGTAATCCTTCGAGTTAGTGGTTTAAAAGCCACTTGGACTAAACCAATATGAATAAATTGATGTTTAGATTTTCTTAATGGTTCTAAGTCATTATTATTTAGAAGTTGAAGATACATTTCTTCATTATTTAGAGAAATAGATTCCTCTGTGGTTTTAACTCTATGTTTTAACCCAATATATTCAAAAAATCCATAATTATAAATAGTTTTTTTGCTAACTTCTGGAATTGTCCATTTGTTTAGCAAATCTAAATTTTGAGGATATTCAACCTCTTCAGTCATACTGTTTTTTACAGTAGACTTGCTTGTATTAAAAACGTGTAAACTCATAAGATAAGAAAGTTGAATTATGACTTAACTATCATAAATTACACATTTTGTTCAATCTGAATTGATAACTGTGGAAGGAGAGGCACCGTTTTGCCGTTATGCCGTGGATAGGTGATAGGCGTTTTTCTTGTCATCTCCGAGTGGTTACCAGTTCAGATTAAACACTTTCGTGGTAATATCCCAATCACTTGTAATGAGCACTTGGGTGTGCGACCTCGTTCTTATACTATGTTGGTACTGTATAGAGATCCGCTGAACTTGGTATCAGAGCCATGGAAGTATATATAATTTATGATAGTTAAGTCATAATTCAACCTTCTTATCTTATGAGTTTACACGTTTTTAAAACAAGCAAGTCTACTATAAAAAACAGTATGACTGAAGAGGTTGAATATCCTCAAAATTTAGATTTGCTAAACAAATGGACAATTCCAGAAGTTAGCAAAAGAACTATTTATAATTATGGATTTTTTGAATATATTGGGTTAAAACATAGAGTTAAAACCACAGAGGAATCTATTTCTCTAAATAATGAAGAAATATATCTTCAACTTCTAAATAATAATGACTTAGAACCATTAAGAAAATCTAAACATCAATTTATTCATATTGGTTTAGTCCAAGTGGCTTTTAAACCACTAACTCTGGAAGGATTACCAGAAAGTTTTATTGCAGCCTTAAGAGATGGCAGAAATTTGAATTGACAAAAGTCAATTATTGGAGTTGTTAAATCCAGTTTGGCTCATAGTCCAGTCCATTTTGACGTTTATCCAAATTTACAATTATCTTTAACTGATACTAATATATTAGATGCTTTAACTTTGAATGTTAAAACTCATTGTTACAATTATGCTAAAGGATCTGAATTAATTTGCATTTGCTACAGGATTTATTATAAACCTCTATATACTTTAAATCCTCATTGTAGATTAGCTAATAAAGCTATAAATGAGACTATTATTATTGAAACCAATTATAACAGATCTAATATCACTACTAGAAAGGCTATTAAATGGGAAAAAATATCTTTTCCTGAAAATTGGACAATTACTCAGGCTATGCCTCCTCAACCGATTATGGAGACTAATTTACTTAATGTACAAACAAACTGAAGGAGTCGTTACTTTAAATTTTGGTAACAATCATATTCGACCAAGAAGTAGTACTTCAAAAATGACTAGATCTTTTTCTAATAGGACTTTTATTTCAGCTCTTGATCAAGATTTAGACATACCTAGTACATCTAGGTGTTCAACTTCTCAATTAAGAGATGAAGATTTTATTGAAACAAATGAAGATGTTTTAAGAATGCATTCTGATAAAATTTTAAGACGACATTCTAAAAAGGAAGCGGACACATTGTCCCAAATGAGTTATACTGATGATTAATAAGGCCTTACTAGATTTTTCTCCTGGTTCAACAACCAGAAAATTAATTAGTAATGAATTTCAATCTCCCAGTTGGGAAAAATTTAGAAATTGGTTTTTTCATAATTTTGATGAAGAACAGCAAGATATTTTGCAAGGTGAATTTTATGAATACTGCAGGTCAGTAAATGAGATTATTTATTTTGTCCCTTGGTATTGTTCAACTTATTTATATAATCATTTGACTATCCTTGAAAGAAATTTTGAACTTCTCAATGGAAATGAAGTTAAAGGGGTTTATCCTCCCCTTAAAAAGTTTAAATTTGACGGGTGTTCTTTCATACCCCTTTCAAAAATTTATGAAAATGGAACTATTACAACAACTACTAATCATTTAAATTTTTTAATTGAGCAGAATAATTATGCTAATATATCTTTAAAAATTCTTGGTGAACATATTACAGATTTACATCATAAAACTAATAAAGTCATTAATCTTCTTAATCAAGTTATCCAGAATACCAAAGCTGAAGATCATTCTTCTTCTAAACAAGAGCTGGTTCCTATTATCAAAAGTTCTCCTGAAATAAAAAATTTTAATTTTTTATCTGATATTAAAAATGAACAGCTAATAAGTAAGTTAGCTGAAAAGATTTCAAAATTAAGTTTAAATACTTTAAAAGAAGAATTATATCCAGATTTCAAAGATGATTTAAATATTGTCACAAGACATAAATGGGGTCAAAAACCAATTAATACTTTGTATTATAATAAAAGACCTACACCTGTAGATATTATGCGCAGAAGAAAATCTTTGAGATTATTGGTAACGCTTATCGTGGAACCGATATTTACGAATGGAATATAGACTATTTTGCTGAAAAACAAATTCATAACCATTGTCATAGAATGCTTATGTATTCTCAATGTTGTAAAAATGCAAATAATAGTGATTCTAATGTTGCTAAAATGATAATATCAGGATTTACAGGTCAACTTAAAGGATGGTGGGATAATTACCTCACTAACGATCAAAAAGTAGCTATTCTTACAACTACAGAAATTAAAGATGAAGTGATCAAAGAAACTGCGGTTTACACTTTACTTGTTAATATACTTGAACATTTTACTGGTCAATATGGGAATAATTATGATTCAACAAGAACTCTTTTACAAAATTTTAGATGTAAAACTTTAACTGATTTTAGGTGGTACAAAGACACCTTTCTTAGTAGAGTTATGCTTTTACCTGAATGCAATAGCTCTCATTGGAAAGCCAAATTTATTGATGGTTTACCACATTTATTTGCAGAAAGAATCAAAAAGATTCTTCGAGGAGATAATCCTTCTATTTATTATGAACATTATAATTATGGTCACCTTATTAAAGCCTGTACGGTAGAAGGAATAAACCTTTGTAATGAGATTAAATTAAACCAAAAACTCAAGCACCAAAATATAATTGAAAGAAATTAATTAGGTGAATTTTGTGAACAGTTTGGTATGGATATGCCTTCTACTTCTCGTAGAAAACAACACAAAGGTAATGATAAACCTCATTATCCTAGATATAAAAAGAAAAGATATTCTAAAGAAAAATTAGAAGAAAAAACTTATCGGAAAAATCAGAGAAAATTTCATAAAAAACATTACAGAAAAAGAGGTTATGTACCTCCAAAGGAGATGAGATGTTTCAAATGTAATAAAAAAGGTCATATGGCAAACAATTGCTGGACCCAAAAACAAATTAATAATTTTGATATAGATGATGATCTTAAAGATAAGATTTCAAAGCTTTTTCTTAATGAACAACATCTACAAAGTGGAACTGAATCTTTGTCAGACGATTCTAGTAATTCTAGTAATAATTTGAAAATTCTTAAAGATGATTCTTTTTATACAGATAGTAGTTCTGCAGCTACTAGTTCAGAATGTGAACCATGTGGACAGGGAAAAGTTTGTATTAATCCAAAAAAAGATGAATTCTTTAATCTTTTATCCAATTTTCAAGATGCAAAAATTCAAGTTCTCACCAATAATAATTGGTTGGATATGTTAAAAGCTATCCCAAATGCAGAATTAAGATCTCAAATTATTGAAAATATACCTAGCACTTCTCATAATAATTGTGAATATGATAAAAATAAGAATTTTACAGAAGAAAAACCATACTCTTTAAATGAAGTTTATAAACGTCTCCAAAATAAAAATACGACGTCTAGTCCTTCTTCTTTACAAGATATTTTGAAAGAGATGGATAATTTAAAATCTGAAATTAAATGGCTTAAAATTGAAGAACAAAGAAATGATATAAGAATTTCTAATCTTGAAAAACTTTTTATTTTTCAACATGATTTAATAAATAATGATCAGGAATCTAAAGGTAAAAAGGTTGATAGCCATGATATTCCTATCCCTGACTTTATCCCTAACTTAGATGGTAAAGATCAAGCTATGCAACTTGTTAATACACCCCCAGAATTAGAGAGAATAAAAAATTTCTCCAAACCATAAATATGGTTGCTGGCCAAAAATGGTATGTTAAGATCTTACTCAGGATTAATAATCAATTTTCTAAAGAATTTATTGCTTTAATTGACACTGGAGCAGATTTAAATGTTATACAAGAAGGAGAAATTGACTCCAGGTATTTTGTCAAAACTACTCATAGTTTATCTCAAGCAGGAGGAGATAAATTAGATATTGAATTTAAACTTCCAAAAGCTGATATATGTGTTAATAACACTTGCATTCCTTTAAGCTTCCTTTTAGTCAAAAATAAACTCTCAGTTCCTATTATTCTTGGAACACCTTTTATAACAAAAATTTATCCTTTTACTGCAGATAATAAGAATTTAACTCCCAATTATCAAGGAAAAACTATTACTTTTAGTTTCATTATGAAACCCTTTATGAAGGCTATAAATGAGATTTATAGTAAAATTTCTTTTAAAGAAAATCAATTAAGTTTTTTAAAACATGAAGTTAATATTTTGACTATAGATCAAAAGCTTAATAATCCTAAATTAAAACAGAAGATTATCGATATTGAAAACCAATTTTCTCTATCTATTTGCAATGATCATCCTAATGCTTTTTGGAATAGAAAAAAGCATATAGTAAATCTTCCTTATGAAGAAGATTTTAGGGAAGAAAATGTTCCTACCAAGGCTAGACCTTGTCAAATGAATTCAGAATATTTGGAATTTTGCAAAAAAGAAATAAGTTCTCTTATAGAGAAAAAACTTATTGGACCATCCAAATCACCATGGTCATGTACAACTTTTTATGTTAACAAAAATGCTGAAAAGGAACGAGGAGTTCCTAGATTAGTTATTAATTATAAACCTTTAAATATAGTTTTAAAATGGATTAGATATCCAATACCTAATAAAAAAGATTTATTAGATCGTTTGTATAAAGCTCTCATATTTTCTAAATTTGATTTAAAATCTGGTTATTGGCAGATTCAAATTGACCCAGTAGACAGATATAAAACTGCTTTTAATGTTCCTTTTGGACAATATGAATGGCATGTTATGCCTTTTGGTTTGAAAAATGCTCCATCAGAATTTCAAAAAATTATGAATGATATTTTTAACAATTATAGTCATTTTATCATTGTTTATATTGATGATATTCTCGTTTTCTCCATGAATATAGAAGAACATTTTAAGCATTTAGATATTTTCAAAAAAAATTGTCATATCTAATGGTTTAGTAATTCCTAAAACTAAAATGTCTTTATTTCAAACTAAAATCAGATTTTTAGGTCATAATATTGAAAAAGGCCAAATTATTCCAATCAATAGAAGCATTGAATTTGGATCTAAATTCCCAGATGATATTACTGATAAAACTCAACTTCAAAGATTTCTAGGAAGTCTGAATTATATTTCACCATATTATGATGATTTAGCAAAAGATACAGCTATTTTATATGACAGGTTGAAGAAGAATCCCTGTGCTTGGTGTAATGATCATACTAAAGCTGTCAGGAAAATTAAGAGTAAAGTAATATCTTTACCATGCCTAAGTTTGGCAAACCCTCATTGGGAAAAAATAGTAGAAACAGATGCTTCAGACATTGGTTATGGAGGAATTCTTAAACAAATTTATCCTAATAATAAACAAGATTTTTTAGTCCGTTTCTATTCAGGAAAATGGAATTCTGCACAATCTCATTATGCAACTGTTGCTAAAGAAGTTTTAGCCATAGTCAGATATGTTTTAAAATTTCAAAATGATTTATATAACCAAAAATTTATAATAAGAACTGATTGTAGTTCTGCGAAATTTATGTTTCAAAAAGATTTTAAACATGATGTTTCCAAACAAATGTTTGCAAGGTGGCAAGCTCATTTAGCCCCTTTTGATTTTGAAATATATTATAAAAAAGGATCTGAAAATCACCTCCCTGATTTTCTAACAAGGGAGTATTTAACTCTATAAGAGTTTGTTTTATGTTTCAGGAATGGATTTTGGTCGAGGCCGTGGCCGTGGCCGCTTTTCTTATCCTTCTAATAGAGGGAGAGGAAGACAATCATCTTCAGTTATCAGATATGGGAATAACCCAGAACAATCATCCGAAATTATCAAATATGGGAATAACCCAGGACCAGGTTCATCATCTGGTTATATACCGAATCAAAACAATCACCTAAGCCTAAAGAGTCTTTTAAAACTAAAGCTCCCCCAAAACAACCTGAAAGACCACGTCATGAAGAGCCCAAAACACAACCAAAGACGGTTCCCAGACAAGCCTATTCGTTTCCAAAACTGAATATTTTTAGACATGTTTGGGCTAGAAAAGATTTAGTTTTTAAAGTTACTAACGTCAAAGGACCCAACTTAGCTTGGGTACCTAAAAAATATATCTAATCATTTTGCAGGATGTGGTGAAAGAAAATAATCTATGGTACCTTGATAGTGGATGCTCAAGCCACATGACTTGTGATGTAAATTTATTTCTTTCACTTGAATCCTTCGACGAAGGTAAAGTTACATTTGGTGACAATAAGAAGGGTAAGGTTATTGGTATTGGTAAAGTTGGCATATCCTCTTCTCATGCTATTAGTGATGTTTATCTTGTTAATGGTCTCAAGCACAATTTACTGAGTATCTCTCAATTATGTGACAAGGGAAATAAAGTTGTTTTTCATTCAGATTCCTGTCGAACAATAATTGAAGGAACAAGTAGTGTTGTGCTGAAGGACAGCGTAAAAGGAATGTTTATATGATTGATTTAAATAATATTCCTACTAACTCATTTACATGCATGAAAGTTACAACAGACGATCCTTATCTTCGACACAAAAGATTTGCACACATTAGTTCAACTACTTTGAATAAGTTAAAGAGATGGAATTTGGTTGAAGGATTTCCCTCAATCAAATTTTGAAATTGGTTTCTATTCGCACGGATCATGGCACCGAATTTGATAACCATGCCTTTATAGAATATTGTAGGGAGAATGGTGTTGGGCATAACTTCTCAGCACCACGAACCCCATAACGAAACGGTGTTGTTGAGCATATAAATAGAACATCAGAGGACATGGCACACACTATATTATTATGTAGTGGTCTACCTCATAATTTTTGGGCTGAAGCTATTAGTAATGCATGCTATGTACACAATCGTGCTTTGATTAGACCTATTCTCAATAAGACTCCTTACGAGCTTCTTAGGGGACGTAAGCCCAACATATCACATCTACGTTGCTTCGGGAGTAAGTGTTTTCTCCACAATAATGGCAAAAATAGACTAACCAAATTCGATCCTAGAAACAAGGAGGGCTGGGGTTGAGAGATCTACACAAATGGAACATTGCACCTATAGGCAAGTATGTCTGGTGGGTGTAGAATATAGTAAATCATCTTTGGGTGCGCTCGGTACATGCTGTTTACATAAAGTCTACTAGATAGATTGATTATGAACCTAGCTTCAGTACTAGATAGGCTTGGAGAAAGATATGCCAGGTTAAAAATCTCTATAAGCAGCAGCTCATTGCTGGTACAGCTCCATATACTGTGTAGCTAGGCTATCAATGGCTTACACCATTTTATGAGAGTGTCTAGTGGTTTCCTTGGATATTTAATAAGTGGATTTGTCCTAAACATGCTTTCTTATGCTGTTTAGTGGCTAAGCAGTGACTACTAACCCAGGATCGTTTGATTAGGACGGGGATCATAGATGTCAATAGATGTGAGGTCTGTGGGATGCAGGAGGAGATTCATGGCCATCTGTTCTTCGACTGTGCGTATAGCAAACTGTGCCTGTACCTGGTGCAGGAGTGGTGCAACGTTAGGCTTCCTGAACAGGACTGTATCAGTTGGTGGTTGGAGTGGAGAGTTTGTTCAGCTAGCAAGAAAAAGGTAGTAGGAGTTATCATTGCTAGCCTTATGTATCACCTTTGAAATAGTCGTAATGTGTCCAGGTTAGATGGGCTTGTTTTGAGACCTAGCTACCTTGTGCAGCAAGTTAAGAATGATGTCAGGATGAGAAGAGACCAAGTAGAAATCAAATGTAAAAGTAGTGCAGTCAAGAAATGGATTATGGATCTTTGAAGGATTCTACCTTCCTAATATGAAAGGCTGATGTAATAGATGTATGGGACATTTTATGATTAAATAAAAAGCATACTTTTCCCAAAAAAAAAAAAATTCGATCCTAGAAGTGACGAGGCTGTATTTGTAGGTTACTCTAATCATAGTAAAGCATATAAGGTTTTTAATAAGAGAACCCTATGCATAGAAGAAAGTATTCACGTTGTGTTTGATGAGAATAACATGATCTTTCAGAATTGGATGAGGAAGATAAAGAAATTGAGGGCACAAATGATGAACAAGGAAGCCTTTCGAATGATAAAGGAAAGAGAACTGAGACTATAGTTGATGATTCTAAAACCTCTTCTAAATCCAAGCAATTGGAAACTGAAGTTATAGCTGATGATGCTATAACATCAAATCCAAATCAAAGAACAAGATCTAGAGTTATACCTGATTCTGTTATAACCACAGGATTGGATTCAGGGGGAACGATGCTTGTGTTGGAGTAAGTGTCCTCAACAATCGTGTGATCACATGTTTAAATCTCATGATAAGAATACGTAAAGGATGATTCAATTATATAGTCAATTGATCAACATTAATCGGTAATGATTGGCTAACTAGAGTTTGACATTACTGTCGTTTGACGGTGGTGATCAGTTGATCCCTTAAGGTCACACCTATAGGACAATGCCCTTAATAGATAAGTTAATTATTTGTATATTGATACAAGTTAATTAACTCCTTAAAAATTGAACAATTTGTTTTGTGAGTAAGAATAACTATCTTATTGTAATTTGATCAAATAAGATTTATTTTAGTAATTAAAAGATTTTATTACTAAAATTCATTATTTTTTGTGAAACAATTAAATTAAGAAGGATATATTAATTATAATTGCAAAATGTTGTGAATTATATTTATATGACCCATTTTAATACTTGTAATCATGTATTACTAGCAAAATTGTCACAAGTAATTTATTTGTTATAAAATGATATTTAAGGGGTTAAATATGCATTAAAATATCTATGGGCATGCTGTGTGACACATGACCTACCTTATTACAAATGACAAATTGACAAACTTAAATTGGAGTCCATTTTAACTTAAGAGGCCAAAAAAATGGAGGGATTAAGGAGTTAGTGGATGCTTTATTTTAATGATAAAATAAGCATAATGATTACCTACACTAACTATCCTTCACCCTACATTTTATGGATAAGACAAAGGCCATGCATTGCCCTCTCTCACTTCCTCTCACCCGGCCTCCCAAGGCTCAATAAGAGCATCTTTTGCTCTTATTTTTCATTCTTACATAATTTTAGGATCTGGTTATCAAAACCTCTCTTATTCTCTCTAAAAATAGTTTTAAGATCTCACAAATTGTTCCACCACATTCTAATATCAAATTATATTATTACTAGAATAGTAATACATATATTATTAGAATTTTAAGGATAACTAATATATTAATCTAGTTAATTAGTATATTAGTATTAAAGGTTATTGTTTTTGGTGCAACAAGAGGAGAATCTCTACACTTGAGATTTGTTTTGGAGGATCATCCATTATCCTTAAGCTCAAGAACAAATAAGGAAGGTGTCTTTATTTGTGCCCAAAATTTCGAACCATTTACAATGTAAGGAACATTGTTTTCTTTTATCTCTTATTATAATTATGCATGCACTATATCTTAAATGACTAAAGTTAAAATGTTAATTAGTTCACAATTAGAAATGTCTAATAATAGGTATATGAACCCAACAATTTGTGATTTATTAGATAATGTCACTAAATCTTATTGCATGTTATATATTCTGGTCCTAAAATGTATTTAGGTCATTTTGATGATTTATGGTATTTTATTGCTTATTTTAATGATTTTATTACATTTTAATGTGTAAAATGGTATTTAAAATACTAAAAATAGTTAGACTTAGTTTCTGACCTTGAAATTTTTATATGACCTCACATGCATATTTTACTTATTCTATGTAAAATTTAGTATAAATTTGATTTATTTTGCGTGATTTATGATTTTATGAGATAAAAATGAAATAAATGGAGGTAAAATGGTTAAAAATAGTTACACTTCGAAAGAGGCCATGAAATTTTAATATGTTGTCACATACACATTTTAATCACTGTGTGTAAAATTTAAGATGAACTCGATTCATTTTGCATGATTTATGAATTTTTAGTGTAAAAATGACATAAATAGTGATCATTTTAACAAAAATAGCTAAAACGAATTACATGGCATGAAAAAATTATTTTAAGTTTAATTTATATCCCAAATATCAGATCTAAAGTGGAAATATTGATTAGATTAATTTTCATATGCTTTAGATGTTTTATTTGATAAAACCGATAAATCGCAACTACATTTTTCTCGAAATAAATTCGAAAATTTTAACCTTGATTTTGACATTATGAGTGTCATGGATATATTCCAAAATGTTCAAAAATTTAAAATTCAAAATTCAAAATTATTGTAATTTAATTTGGATTTATTTCATAAAAGTTATGATTTTAGGGTCAAAAATGGGCATAAACATTATATCAAGTTGAATTATTGTCAAAAATTGAGTAATGACTAATTTTTGAGTCCTAAGAGAGTTAGGATAATTAAATTGGGCTAAAATTAGTTTTTAGTATTATTTTGCGATTTTAATAAGTCAAAAATAGTGAATTTCAATAAAACCGGGTTATATGTACGATATAAGCTTAAATAAGGTGATTTGGCACATAACTTGGCATGTTTGATATATATTATAATGCTGCATTTTTCTTTGATGAAGGTCATATTTTATTTATGTAATTTTCAATTATGTAATTTTATCTTAGTATGGCCTTAGTTTTAATCGATATTTCCCGTAATGTAAGAGGATATTGATTGTTGTAGTTTAATGTGATCTCGTATCACTTTTATTTGTACTAGTTTTTCATATTACAAATGTATAATAGGAATAGCTATGTATTTCATTATTATTTGTAATTCCGAGTTCCTTCAAGACGGTTCCATTCGGAAAGGCGTTCCGACGAAGACGGTGTTCTTGGGAGGGGTGGCACTTGAAGATTCAAGGGACCAAAGGAGTTGGTTTCCGAATTTGTAATAGATTATTTGATTTTCTATTTATAGGAAGGCCATACTAGGAACTTTTAATTTTCTTTGCATTTCTTTTAATATGTTGCATGCATTGCCAAATCGCCATAACAACACATGCATATCATATCGAGTCTCAACCGTGTCAATTATGATTATTGGTAATTTGACTTTTAGCTCACTTAAAATTCATAGATAATAAATTGACCAGACCTTCACTTTTAAAAGATTGAGACTTAGCCTTACCAAATAGTAGGAGCCCATGAATCTCAATTTCATAAGGGGTACAAAACGATTTTTCAGGGTACTTCAATTGATGTTGGGTAAGTGGGGTAATAAATAGTTATTACACTTCGAAAATTTGGTTGATCTCAACAAAAGTATTTGCGACCGTGGCCGCAATAGGTTCGAGCTAAAGATGAACTTAACGTAAATTCATCGACCGAGAGTTCTAATTGTAGAATCGGTTAAGAGGGTTAACCCACCAAGTTATATTAGCAAAGGTGTAGAGGGCCCGTTGGCTCACATTTTAATTAATATGAATTTTGGGTCTCGGAATCATTTATCATAGTTGGGTAAATGTCACTATGTAAATGCTAAGACTTGTTTAAAATGTTTACAAGTTTTATTAAAACGATAAATGTTTATAATTCCTCCATTTTCTATTTTGTAGTCAAATTGATTAATTAGCAATCACAACTCCTATTTCATCCACATCAACTAGCGCAAACGCTTCACCACTCCCCAACGCTTCTTGGCTCTGATCCTTTATGGATCGATGTAAACTTGAAAAGAATGGATCTAACTTCGCCGATTGGGACGCGCAACTCCGTTTGGCCACGGAAGGTGACGACAAGCATCGTTACCTTACCGAAGCCGCTCCCGCTACACCTACTACTAGGTCAACCTCCGCCGTAAGGGAAGCCTATGAGGCCTACTTAAAAGAATCGGCCGCAATCAAGAACGTCTTGATTTTCTCTATGGAAGACGATCTCCAAAGGAGTGCTATTAAGATAAGCACGACCTATGAGATCTACACCAAACTTGTGACCATGTTTTCGCAAGCTCCACGGATCATCCAATATGAGGCGGCCTCCGCGTTTTTCGAAATCAACATCAAAGAGGGCCAAAAGGTTAGCCCTCATGTGCTCAAGTTGATTGAGCTTGTTGAGACTCTTAAAATCCAAGGTGTTGACATTCCCGAACAACTCGTTATAGACCGAGTTCTACATTCCTTGAATAAAGTCAAAGCATATGTACAGTTTAGAGTAAACTACAATATGCAAAATATGAAGACTTCTCTCCATGAATTTTGAGGCTTGGATCAATATTAGTAGCAGTTCGTTATTACGGGTATTTCCTATAAAGGATCGGACTATAATAAATTAAAGGGAAATGACTGGTGATATTATGTGATTTGAACAAATTGCTTGTGCAAGCCGAGAGAGATATGGGTCTAAATGTTAGCTCAACAAAGGATGTGCTCGTTATTAACAATAAGAGCAAAGGGAAGTTTAAGAGGAGTGCTAGCAAGAGCAAGAAACCCACTCCCTTCAAGGGAAAAGGAAAAGCTATTGAGAAAAGCTCTTCTAAAAAGGGTTCTACTTCCGAGGACAAATGCCATTATTGTAATGGCGTAGGACATTGGAAGAGAAATTACCCGAAGTATCTTGGTGATATCAAAACTGGAAAGATTGTTCCAGTAGGTAAATATATTTCTCCCTATAATTTATGTTTTAACTTCAATCTCAACTTTGGTATTTGGATACAAGTTGTGATTCTTACCCTTTTTATTTGTATTTAAGGGCATCCGAGCAAAGACAAAGGCAAAGACAAGCAAGCATAAGGAAGCTCTTCAAGGAAAGCTAGAGTAGCCGCCCATAGTAGAAGTCTTATGGACGCTTGGCCTTTATTTTGATAGTCTTTCTTTTATTGTTGTATTTTGAAGTTGTTGTTTTATAAATCTTCTTAATTTCCTAGTTGGACATGGAAATTAGTTTATTTCCTTTTATCTTCAAGGACAAGTGGTTGTATTTGAATTTTTGTGGTTTGGTTTTAAACCCAAGTCACTCGGTTTATGGAAATTTTTCGTTCTAAAACTTGTCATTATACACTTTTACATCAAAACATAAATTATATTGACTTAAATTAATCATAAAAGAATTACAACGATTGGATCATTGTAATAAGTACATGAGCCATGAATTTGATTCTCACTTATGCTTTTATGACTTAATATCACATCTTATTTGATATAAGAAAGAAAAATTGTAAAGTCAAAATAGAGTTATTTGAACTCAAAATAGGGAATTTTATAAACCAATTGGCTACACTACTTATAACTATGACTTGTGACCACTTATGAGACTCCATACGAGCTATGGGAGAGCTTAAGACCCTAAAATTGTATAAGACATGGATATGAGTCCAATCCTTTACTTTATAAGGATTAGTCTATCTTGAAGCTACATTATAATGTCTTTACAAAAGGGTCATCAATTAAGGTTATCATATGCAATATTTTCTTCCTTCACAATCATAAATCTGAAACTGTTTGTTGCTTATAAGGCTATCTTTCGTGAAAAATCGATGTATTTTTCAAAAGATAGAGTGGGAGAATATTAGCAACAAACATACAAGTTTACTAGTGAGGAGATCAAAAGAAAGTGTTCTTAAGTGAAACTCATGAAATGTGAGGAGACCAAAAGAAAATGTTCTTCATATAATAAGATTGTAAAGTGGTTGTATCAAGTAATTTCAATTCTATTTTACATAAGAGCTGTATGAACCAAAGTGAAATCTGTGCAAAAGGATAAATTTATTTAGAGTTGCATAGATAGACATAAAAGATGTCTACAAAGCAAGTTAACATGTAACTATGCTAAGATCCATGATTATCATCGCTACACCTTATAGTGTGTATGATCAAGTTAGATGTTAAAAGCAATTTCTAAATAGGTATTTAGAAAGGGGTATGTATACGTCATAAGCACAAGGTTTGAATTAACGCTTAAAGATTGCAATGATCATTTCGATCATGTGATAACAAAATAGTTTCACTCGAGTTGTCGAGAAACCATGTGTATACATGAATATGAGTGGGAGTCAAAATTGCCACGTTTAGACATGAAGTTCAGTGGGAGAAATTGTCTTCCATGTTAATGTCATATTACTCATTGAGGATGACATGCTAACACTACCATCTACAAAGGAGTGTTTTGGTTTTCAATTCTCAATGAAAGAAGACATTATGCATTCTAAAATTCCAAATCTATTATAATATAGGGAATTTTAAATTGGCACTTAGATAAGTATCTTGTATTGATAAGATTCTTTATCTGTTTAATATCAACAGGGTTTAGTAGGTTATTCATATTGATGGAAGTGGAATTATCATGATAGAGTCACAGTCATTCACTGAACCTAATGAGTTGTTGATCACATAAAACCGATTGCTAATGTTTCCACCATTAGAACGATCATGTATGCCTTTATATGCACATGCCCTGATGAATCATATGCTTGGAGCATGATAAGTCAATAACAAGTTAATTCAAATGAAGGTCATTAGAATGCCTTCAAGAACATCCATTAAAATTCTTAATGAGAATTGAGGATTCGTTCTTATGTTTGGATAACATACTAAGTTGTGTGTTGAAGGGTTGCACCAACTCTAGTTTCCAAACGTATAAGGATTTGTCGAAATCCTAGGCTGATTTTATTGACTTAGGAGTAAGTGACTAGAAAAATGTTTTAGTTTCAACTATTGTAAGTTCTACAAACAGAATCTGAGTACATTGTGGTAAGATGGTTAACATAGGGACTAAGAGTAGATCCCTCTACCAAAGACTTTATCACAAGTTATATGATAATAGTGGGAGCATCTTCCAAGTATACGAGCCCAAGTCTAGTAAGAAGGCTAGACGCCTACTTAGATAAATTCATGTCATTATAAATAACATTGAATAGAAGGAAATAGCAATTCATAAGGTTGTACAGTATGGATACACGGTATATCCATTTACCAAGCTTTTATTGCAATTTAACTAGTGTAAAATGTACACTATAGATTATAAGATATGAAGTAGTAATAAGGTATTGACTATTCATATATGATAATGGCATTTATCGTTCAAGTTTCTTTAAACTCATCCATTACTTTGTTATATCCAAATGGGTTGTTGAAACAATATTGAACCCCATTAAAGTAAACTGGATTGACATAGTATGTGCCCCTAGTTACTTATAGGAGGTGACGTCTCGAAGTGACTAGAGTGTGATGCGATTGATGGCAAGTTTAAGTGCCATAGGGTCATATGGGATGACTTGTCGATCACATAGACAGACTGTATGGGATACTCTATCGGGCAGTGACCGCTTATAGAGTTCTGGAAATTCATGAAGCCTGGTCGTGGCGAGATCTAATATAATATTCTTATGAGTCAATTCTTTTGACTAGAGACTATTCGCCCAAGTTGGTACAAGTTTCTAATTGGCTTTGATTTATACTCTACAACTGTCGTAACCGAAGTCAAATGAGTGTATTTTGGGTCATGAGGAACTGTGGCTATACGAAGGGAATAGTGCGATAGGAATTGTCCACCCCCTTGTCAGGGTTGTTTGAAATATCAGGGCCACTCAAGGAGTAGTGAACTTAAAATGCATGGCCACGCTCGGAAGGTATCTACGGTAGATAATTCCGGTCAGACAGTTACTCTTCAGATCGAGGAAACCACTCAAGATATGATCAAATGTAAGTACGACCTACAAGACACCTCGCATTGAGTGGGAGATTGTAAAAGGACAAGAGAATTGGTGACGCACACTTGTCTCGGACAAGTGGGAGATTGTTGGAGTAAGTGTCCTCAACAATAGCGCGATCACATGTTTAAATCTCATGATAAGAATATGTAAGGGATGATTCAGTTATATAGTCAACTGATCAACATTAATAGGTAATGATTGGCTAACTAGAGTTTGACATTACTGTCGTTTGACGGTGGTGATCAGTTGATCCCTTAAGGTCACACCTATAGGACAATTCTCTTAATAGATAAGTTAATTAATTGTATATTGATACAAGTTAATTAACTCCTTAATAATTGAACAATTTGTTTTGTGAGTAACAATAAGTATCTTATTGTAATTTGATTAAATAAGATTTATTTTAGTAATTAAAAAAAAGATTTATTTTAGTAATTAAAAGATTTTATTACTAAAATTCATTATTGTTTGTGAAACAATTAAATTAAGAATGATTGATTAATTATAATTGCAAAATGTTGTGAACTATATTTATATGACCCATTTTAATACTTGTAATTATGTATTACTAGTAAAATTGTCACAAGTAATTTATTTGTTATAAAATGATATTTAAGGGGTTAAATATGCATTAAAATATCTATGGGCATGGTGTGTGACACATGACCTACCTTATTACAAATGACAAATTGACAAACTTAAAATGGAGTCCATTTTATCTTAAGAGGCCGAAAAAATGGAGGGATTAAGGACTTAGTGGATGTTTTATTTTAATGATAAAATATGCATAATGATTACCTACACTAACTAGCCTTCACCGTACATTTTATGGGTAAGACAAAGGCCATGCATTGGCCGCTCTCACCTCCTCTCACCCGGCCTCCTAAGGCTCAATAAGAGCATCTTTTGCTCTTATTTTTCATTCTTACATAATTTTAGGGTTTGGTTATCAAAACCTCTCTTATTCTCTCTAAAAATAGTTTTTAGATCTCACAAATTGTTCCACCACATTCTAATATCAAATTATATTATTACTAGAGTAGTAATACAAATATTATTAGAATCTTTAAGAATAACTAATATATTAATCTAGTTAATTAGTATATTAGTATTAAGGCTTACTGTTTTGGGTGAAACAAGGGGAGAATCTCTACACTTGAGATTTGTTTTGGAGCATCATCCATTATCCTTAAGCTCAAGAACAAATAAGGAAGGTGTCGTTATTTGTGCCCAAAATTTCGAATCATTTACAATGTAAGGAACATTGTTTTCTTTTATCTCTTATTATAGTTATGCATGCACTAGATCTTAAATGACTAAAGTTAAAATGTTAATTAGTTCACCATTAGAAATGTCTAATAATAGGTATATGAACCCAACAACTTGGACCTCAATCATTCGAAGAAGGCGAGCCAAGTTCAGATGACGATGTACCTCCTGTCTCTAAGAAATGGAGATATAAGGACTCTCATCCAATGGAAACTATTCTAGACAGTTTAAATGAAGGGGTTCGAACTCGTAGAAAGCTTAACAAATTTTGCTCATTTTACTCCTTCCTCTCCACCATTGAGCCAACAAATATCAAAGAAGCCCTTGCAGAACCAGATTGGATCGTGGCCATGCAAGAAGAGCTTCAACAGTTCGAATGGAACAAAGTTTGGCATTTAGTTCCGAGACCTAAAGACCGAACCGTTATTTGTACAAGATGGGTTTTTAGAAACAAGTTGGACGATACGAGAGTTATTGTATGAAATAAAGCCACAGATTGGTCGTACAAGGGTATAATCAACAAGAATGAATTGACTATGATGAGACCTTCGCTCCCGTAGCCAGACTTGAGGCTATTAATAGCTTTTGCAGCTTACAAAGGAATTAAATTGTTTCAAATGGATGTTAAGATAGCATTTCTTAACGATTATTTGAATGAGGAGGTTTTTGTTGAGCAACCTCTAGGATTTCTCGATAGCATGTTTCAAAACCATGTTTTCAAATTAGATAAAGCTTTGTATGGTTTGAAACAAGCTCCCAGGTCTTGGTAAGACAGATTATCAAAATATCTTCTTGAAAGTGATTTCAAAAGAGGATATGTCGACAAAACCCTATTCATGAAATCTGAAAATTCCGATCTATTAGTTGTACAAATTTATGTTGACGATATTATTTTTGGTACAACTAATAATCGTTTGTGTAAGTATTTTTCAGAATTGATGACCTCTGAATTCGAAATGAGCATGATGGGAGAACTCAAGTTCTTCCTTGGGCTTCAAATTCAACTAACTACTGAAGGAATTATGATACACCAACATTAATACATCAAAGAGCTGATCAAGAAATTTGGTATGGAAAATTCTAATTCTAAGCCAACTCCTATTGTTACAGATAAGAAGTTGACTAAGGATGAAGATGATAAGTCTATCGATGAGACAACTTATCGAGGTATGATTGCCTCACTTCATTATTTAACTGCAAGTCGTCCTGATATAATGTTTAGTGTATGCGTATGTGCTCGATTTCAATTGTGCCCTAAAGAATCGCATATGATTGCAGTTAAGAGAATTTTGAAGTATTTAATTGGTACATTGAAATTATATCTGTGGTATCCTCTTGAGTGTAGTTTTGATCTCATAGGGTATTCAGATGCAGACTATGCAGGTTGTTCACTTGATAGAAAAAGTACTTCCGGCATAGCTACGTTTGTTGGACCATGCATTATTACATGGGGGTCAAAAAGCAAAATTCCGTTGCATTATCTACAGCTGAAGCCGAGAATATTTCCGCTGGGCTGGTATGTTCACAACTTTTATGGCTTAAGCAATAGTTATGTAACTACGGTGTTAACATTGGGTGTATTCCCATTTTATGTGATAACACGAGTACTATAATTATATCTAAGAACCCTACGCAGCACTCACGTACTAAGCATATAGACATTAGACACCATTTTCTACGTGACCATGTACATAAAGGAAAAAGAAGACTGGAATTTTGTAGTACAGAAAAACAAAGGGCTGACATTTTTACCAAAGCGTTGGCTAGAGAACGTTTTGATATTTTACGGTTGGAAATTGGTTTAATTGGTGGCAACTAAACTTGTCACAGATATTTTATTTCTCGTATGAATGACTAGATTTGACGAGATTGTATGACTGTGTCCGTATTTTTCGTTACAAGTTTATTTGTGTTAAATGTTATATTATATTACGAGAATATTTCGTTTGCTAGTCATGTATATCTTGTATCTTTTTACGAACCATAATTTCGGTAACAAATTATTATTCTATATCCCCTTTACCGAAATTTTTACCTAAATTCTATCTTTTTACCTAATATCATCTTACAATATTTTCAAAAAGATTTACCCTACCTCACCTTTCCTAATCTTTTATGTAAATATGATATAAAAAAAAGGAAAGAATCCTAATCATATCTATAACCGTGTATACCCTAGCCTAATCTTACCATAATATAAATTGTCTCTAAACTCATAAATACCCCACCTCCCACACGTCTCCATCACCCTCACAATTCTCTAAAAAATTACTTTTCTTAAAACTCTCCCACACTCAACCTCACCATCAATCATCATCATGTCTCCACCAACAACTCGCCTCAACTCACCATCAACTCGGTCCGCTACTAAGAACGGGTCATCCAAACCACCATGCAACAAGCCCATTCAAACCACAAACACTTCCTCACCTCAATCAAACCCCAAACCTACTAATCCCGATCATAACCGGGTTGATACTAATCTCGAGGGAAAGCGTCGGAAGCTTAATAAGGGTAAGAAGAAGGATGTTGGTATCGAGGTTTCGGTTGAAGAGACTGAGGTGGTGGTTAACCGAGATGGTTCTCAAAGAACCTTGTTCCGAGAATATATGCTGAATGCAACGATGACGGGTCTTGATAAGGTTCGATTTACCACGGAGGAGGGGACTCGGGTAAGCCATGTTATGAGATACAGTATTCATGGAAGATGGTCCTATTCCGAAAAGTGGTATGCAAAGGTTGAAGCTTTACAATTTTTCAAGGATTTCTTGACTTATCAAGAATGGACAAAGATTTGCCCCTTAATCGGTCCCGTCTATCCTATCAAGGTAATTCAATTCTATGCTTCAAAGTCTATAAAGAATAATGTGTTTCATGCAATGGTAAATGAGTCCAATGTAACCATCTCCCTTGCCGATTTTTGCACTCTGTTTTCCGTCCCTGATGATGGGGTGGAAATCAACCCAAGTGCGGAATGGGGGGATGTGACAGAGGAAAAAAAGCTTCAAATTAAGAGGTCTTTTGATGATGGTGTTACGTGGTCAAGTAACATGTTGGCGGGTATGTTTACACCCAAGTTAAAATTCTTTTTAAACTTTTTATGGAATACGGTCGTTCCAAGGAGGGGAGGCCGTGATAAATTGTCGAGCTATGAGATGGTTTTAGTCTCCAAATGGCTCGAAGGTGTTAAGGTTAGTCTTCCCCGACTAATTTTCCATCGTATTTTCCAAACTAGTATTTCCGTCACCGAGGAAAAATTTTATACTACCTTGGACTTACCGTTGGGGATTTGGATTTCTCGAATTTCGAAACACAAGGGGGTTGTTGGTCCTAATAGCTATGGGGTCATGGTCAAAGACGAGATGTGTGATACACATCTCAAATTAATGAAAATAGCCTCGGTTGGACCCAACTTGATCTTCTTGTCCAAGGGTAATGTGGTGGAAAAGCCGAATGTGATGATGACCGTGGAACAAAAATTGGATTCGTTCATGACAAGTATTTGTGAAAAATTGGATGTTCAAAATAGTTGCTTGTGGAGTTGGTCACGGGAATGGGAAAAGGAAAAGATGGGGCTCCGGTTTCTAATGATTCGGGTAATGCCGAGGTCCTAGCCTATTTACATGGGTTAGAAGGACGTATTGAAGCTATGGCTCGTGATGCGGATAGAGCGGCTAAGGAATGTGTTCGTCATTCCGGGTCATTGGCTAACTTGGCTAGTTAAGGAGGGGCTATTTGGCGTGAAGGGAAAGCTATGCATGCAGATATGAGGCTTATTTTCGAAGCTACTAAGGCCTTGTCGTTGAAGGTGCTTAACTTTAAGGCGTGTCTCACGCCACAAGCCAATAATGTGCGGTCTTGCTTCGATCGTCTCGACTCTCTTGAGTTTAAGACTCGTCCCGTTATATGAACCCCAATGTCGTGAAACGCGACAATGCCTAAACCCGTCCTAAAATCCCATTCCTCACTCGTTTCCTTTTTAGACTCATATTTCGGATAATTGTATAAATTCGGCCCATTTTGGCTTTATACTCTATTTGGCCCATTAGGCATTACTAGTTGTTATCGTATTCGACCCTTTGGCATTAAACTCCTTGGCTTGTATTAGACATATTTTATATTTTAATTTGCATGCTTATCGTCGATTACTCTCTCGTTTTATAATCTTTCTTTGCATGTTAATACATGTCTCGGTCTATAGTATTCTAGTTGTTTTATGTCTTTTCTCGTCTTTTCGATGATGTCAAGAGGGGGAAGAAAATGACCGTGACTTAAGTATTTGCCTAAGCTTGCTCCTTGTCAGAACCTTTAATATCTTAAGGTCTTTAGATGCTATACTTTGTATATAAGTGGATTGTTCTTGCGTACAACTGACTATGGCTTTTATAGTGTTATGTTGAGGTGAAACTTACACTTAGTCACAAATCGTAAGAGACTTGTCATCATCAAAAAGGGGGAATTTGTTGGACCATTTAGACATATGATTAGTTTTGATAATGACAAGTATGTACTTTATATTATATATACTCTTGCTTATAATCGTTTGTTTAGTCTTTAATAGATTGATTAAAGTTTACAATTTGAGCATGTAATGTTATAACAATCTTGGCTATAACATTGAGGATTTGTGAAGCATCGTTCAAGTAATGTTATAGCAGCTTGAGCTATAACATTGAAGATTCTTAAAGCGTCATAGTAACTGTAACAAGTTTCAAGTATGATGTTCACTCAAGCAAAAGGCTCGATCAAGTCTATAACAAGCTCAAGATGAAGAGCTTATGATCAAGATAAAATGATGATCCTATCACTGAAGATATCCAAGAAGATTAGCTACTATAGGACTTCTTCTAATAACGATATCTTAAGAAGTAATATTGGGAACGTAAAGTTATAGCTATTTCACCTATAACTTTACTTACCAAACTTAAAGTTATAGCTATTTGTACTATAACTTTGGGTTGCACTTTAAGGCACGATTTTAATAATTTTAAAATCAATTTTCAAAAGATAAAATTTCAAATATGGTTCGAAATCATGTGTGTACATGATAGAGATGATATACGGGTTGTGTAGAATGAATAATTTACGTTATCCTATTGGTTAGTAAAATGACTTATGAGTCGTCATGCTACCTAGGGTTTGCTAAATTATCTAAACCTAACCCTAATCTACTCCTTGATATTTTTACCTAGGGTAACGACTAATATGGGCTTATGAGCCGTGTGGAGGCCGAATTAACTCCCTATGCAAGTAAATAATATTAGGCCAAATCCATAATATATTGCTAAAAGATATTTTCATATCTTATCAATTATATTAGATTTACCCTATTTACTTAATCAAAATATTTAGTAGATTAAATTAAGAAGAGGTAAGATTTGTTTCTTATGAAACAAACTACCATGCCTCACGGCACAATAGGGTTTCGACCAAAAACCTAGTTTCTCTCTTTTACTATATATACGCATGCTGTTCATTAATTCAAATAAGCTTTTCAAAATATAAAAATTCCTTGCAAACAATTTGAGTTTAAATTCTAATCGAGTATTTTTATTATTTTGCAATTTAAAATCTTTTACGAAAAGTCGTGCTCTTTAACTTGCGTATTGTTTCTTAAAGTTACGTTATAAGATAATAGTATTTCATATTATTTCTACTCGTTCAATTGTGTGAATACCTAGAGGAATAATCAAGTGCTCTCTTAGTTACTTAATATACTCAAAGCCGAATATCTAGTGGTATTCAAATTGAGTTATAGCTAGAGTTAGTTATACGAGTTGGTTAATAATTTTGTAATCCGGAGAATGGTACTAAAATTATTAATCGAGAATAGTTGACGTAGGCTTCAACGTGTGAAGCTGAACAACTACAAATATCGCGTGTCCTTGAAATTTTCTTTATGGTTCATTTCATTACCTTTTTAAATCGTTTAGTTAATTAGTTAAAGTTTAATCAATAAACTTTAAATAATTAATTATTTAGATATAAAATAAAAAGTGGGCATAAGTTTTTAAATACTCAATTCACCCTCCCCCCCCCCCCCTTCTCGAGTATTTAGACTTGGATAGACTCTTCAAGGCCCCAGTGTACCCCTTAGGCTTCCCCCTTTCAGCAGCGCGAAGGTCATCTTCGATTTTCCTTCCGCTTCTAGTCGACTCTTTGAATGTACCGAAGTTCAAATATTTCAATTTATCAAGATAGGCAGGTTGGAGATTCTTCACGAACTTGTCTACCATTTCTATTTCATCAGGCTTTCAAGTCAACTTTACACTTTTAGCTCGCCACCTAGCAAGGAATTCAGTGAACCCCTCCTTCTCTCTCCGAGTCATAACTTCAAGGGTTCGCATGGTGGTTTGGATTTCAGAGTTATCAGCATAGCGCATACAAAATTCTATTGTGAGATCCTCAAATGTTGGATAGTCATTAAAGTCTAGGTTGTAGAACCAGGCCATTGGATGTTATTCCAAATATTGAGCAAAGATTGAAGAGAGCATACTAGCAGGTACTCCCTTTAAAGTAGGGTACTCCTTGTAAGCCCTAATGTGCTGCAAAGGGTTCTCGATTCCTTTGAACATAGTAACGTCAGTGAGCACAAAGTTCTTAGGCAATTGGTCTTGAACTGGATAATAGACCTTAGCACTTTCGAAGTGAATATTTTGCCCTTGAGAGAGCTTCATCTGGTCATTGATTAGCTTGAAACACTTTTCAAGCTCAGTTAATTCAGTCGGGACGGGTGAAGTGTCTTCCCCACCAACCTTTGTTTCAAGAGCACCCAAACGAGTCACCATTTGCTCCATGGTTTCAATAAGCTTTTTTATGGCGTCTTCTATTGTTCTTCTTCTGGTCTGAGGCAACCTTTCTACAAAAAAACCCCGAACCGATCAATATTTGAATGAAAACTCTTGCACAAACAAAGACTTGACTTGCGAACTCGACCTCAACAGTCTCATCTTTGATACTTAAACCAGGGATAATGGACAGCACCTCTTGACCATTGGAATTTATCCAACGAGTGAGGTGGTCCTCCTAAAGTCTCAGAGGGGCGATGCATGCAAAATGATCATACTACTATTCTATTAGCCATCATTTTTCTTTTTAAGTTACACGGTCCTCAATAGAATCGCCAAAATGTGGATGTGGAAAACCGGGGTCCAGAAAAGGAAAAGTTTTCATTTAAAAAGATCGCCATCAAGTTTTAGGAAAAGTCGGAAACCTTTGAGAAAATGGGCTCGTTGTGAAAGTACGTGATGCGAAGTTCGTTAATAAAACACCCACCCCACCCGTTAAAAAAGGGCCTTTACTAAGGTACGTGATGGCTAATGGGATAGTACTATGATCGTTATATGAAATGCAACCATGTTCTTTGAGCCTCGCATGTGAATTTGGTTTCTAATCGTTTAATGCATCTAAACTACTTTATCAGAGTGATTTAGCATGTGAGGTTGATTTGAACTATCTAAACAAACATTCATATCATGGCTTATATGGGAATGGGGGAGTCGTTGGGGAGCTAACTATAACAAGCCTGGTAATTCTTGCCGACTCGATGCGCAAACAAGTGAAAATAGATACATCTCGATCTATATACAATTTCTAAATAACAACACGACACATGCCTAACTAGGCGCCACACTTGACTAGGAAAACGTGCCAATGTTGAAGCCATGGCTCACATAGGACTTCGTCCTTGGCTTCCTTATTGCTTGTTGCACAATCGCTTTGGTTTAACCAATTAAATATGATCGATTTAATTGATTAAAACTAAGGTTTTGAAAATTGCTTTGACTTAAAATAAAGGACTACCTATACCCTTATTAGAAGGTTTCAAATTATATTACTTGAAGCTTAAATTACGACAATGATTAATTACAACAATTAAGTAATAATAACAAGTAAAATAAAACCGTAATAATCAAATAATAAAAAATAGAAGCAAGAAAAAGAGGCATGAAGGCCGAGGCACACATGAGACAACACACGGCCACACACGACCAAACTTGGGTGGTCAACTGACTATTCTAGTCATCGAGTGTAATAGAACGGTTTTTAAGCATGCGCGTTCTAACTAGCGAAAAAACCGTCATAGGAAAGATGAATTCATTAACTTAAAAGTTCATTTAATCCTAGGGGAAAGTTCATATATGACCTAATTCGTTTAATTCGTGTTCTACAAATTAATTTAAGTCAAATAAACAATTTAACGATTTAATAGACATAATACAAAAAACGTAGACAAAACAAAGCCTCACGTGGCACATTAACCAAGACTGACACAACATTGACCAGGAAGAGGATAAAAAAGATCAGTACCCAAGTGCCGATATTATACTCTTAAACTCTTGTCATGTTAGAATTAATTACGATAAACAAATCATGTTATTACTTTGTAATAACTCAGACAATTAATCATATGAACAATCTAAACTAATTATTTCATAATTAGACATGTGAGCATAAGGCTTAAACAATAAACCCTAACGGCCGAAAATCACGAAACATATGAGAGGCATCGATGATCAATTAATATGCGATTAAAATCTAACAATTTCATTATTAAATTAAATCTAAAACAAGTCATTAAATTAACATGTGAATTTCATTCAAATAATTAATTTAACTACCTAGATTAAAGATTTCATCTTGAAGCAATTTAACCTATATATTTCATAGTTCTAACATGATTCATCCATAATTAATTCAATTAAACATTAATCTAACTTATCATGTGATAATTAATTGAAACATGTTATAATTAAAATAATTAAACATGCCAATATATTAAAAACATGTGATTTGATACCGTCGTTTAGTACCAAAAATAAATACCTAAGTACTACTAACAGAAGTCAGCGGTAAGTAGGGTCGATCTCCACAGGGAGGCGGTCCCTATCTACTTGTCAATTTAGTCCGTCTGAGGTCACAAGATGGGGGGTTTGAGTTGAATAGACTAAACTAACTAAAGCAGGAAGAGATTTAAGAGACTAACTATAAAGAGAAGGAACTAGGATTGTCGGTTCATCAATGTATGTCAGATGGTCACAGCTTAGGTCACAGATCACTCGCGTGTAGCAGTCTAAGGGGCAACGAATATCTCCTTCCGGTCTCAATTAACCCTAAAACACTATTAGCTTAGCTTCCACCCTCACTAAAGCATCCTAATGTTCACTGCAGGTCTCACCCCTTCCAACCTTCCAGTCTAGGTCAAGGCTTACCAAATCAATTAGCTAAATGCGTCGACTCAAGCAACTAATTGCAATTATATGCAGTGATTAACAACAAAGACATGATAACAACAAAAGACCTATAAACCTAATTAGCAACTAACAACAGTTCACTGAATCCCCTAAATCCTAGCGAGAGAATTAGCTAAACATAAATAGAAATAGAGCAAGAACAAGAGATGAAGAAGAAACAAACATAATAAAGAAACAAGCAAGAGAGAAATAGCATAAAAGAGAGAAAATTACAAGGATTAAGGTTCGGAAAAGAGTAGCAAAACGTCCCGCAGTATTGGAAGATGGGAAAAATGTCAGCTTAACTAAGTCCGTCAAGGTAACCAGTTCTCGGGGGTTTTTAATTGTTTATTCTAATCTAATAAGGTCAAAGGAGAGAAAGAGAGCAAGAGAGTAGAAAGTAGACAAGCAGAGAGAAAGCAGCTAAGATAGTCGGTTCACCATGATTCTCAAGAAATATAATCTAAGGTCTCAGGTCAATGCAAATTCAATCTACAGGGAAATTGATATCTCCTTCCGGTCTCAATCCACCCTAAAACACTATTAGCTTAGCGTCCGCCCTCACTAAAGTGCCCTAATGTTCGCCACAGGTCTTACCTTTTCCAATCTTCCGATCTAGGTCAAGGTGTACCGTGATTAATTACCTATTTGCGTCGACTCAAACAGATAAGAACAATTAAATGTAACGATTAACAACATAGATCAATTTTGCATCAAACCTAATTACTTATTTCACAATTTCCTTAAAATCATGGCTCCCCTATGTCTTAGCAAGGGAGAATTAGCTATGCATAATCATTGAACAAGAAACAAAAATACATAAACCGCTGAAATTCGACATAACAAAGGTATGAAGGAAAGAAACAACAATAAAGATTAAAGGGA
Organism: Silene latifolia; assembly: GCF_048544455.1. NCBI lineage: Eukaryota > Viridiplantae > Streptophyta > Magnoliopsida > Caryophyllales > Caryophyllaceae > Silene > Silene latifolia. Next base: position 269,313,130 of record NC_133538.1, read on the forward strand.
AGAATAGGTAATAAAACAAATAATTGAATATAGATTAAGAGTAGAGTAAGAGTACCGATTACAAGCAATAATAATCCGTAGTTAGGGTTCAAGAACAAGGTCTAGAGAGAAAAGTGTCGAGGGAAGGAAAAGGGAAGAAGAGACATGAGTCTCATACTGCCATCATACTTATATCTAAATACAAAGCCCAATCTCTAAAATAGTCTAAAACTCGCATAAAACACAAAGTCTCTCGATCGAGTGAAATGAAACCACTCGATCAAGGACAAGTCTTGAAAATTCTTTCGATCACATGAAGATGCAGTTCGATCGAGTACTCCTTGTAACAGCGATCTCGATCGAGTAACAGCAAAGCTCGATCGAGTGATTCTTGGTGAATAAAACATTTGATCGACCATATAGTGTAGCAAAACTGGCCGATCGAGATATATTAGCACGTGTGCACTCCTTGGCACCTTCCGAGGCTACTTCATGCATCTCTAAGTGAAAGATTCCGGGCTCCGATTCCTTATTCTCCAAAATGCATGCGAATAGGACAAGTTTAGGCTCGATTTTGCTCCTTCCTGGTCTGTACCTGCAATTTACACAAGACAAACCAACGTAGACTATTAGGGGGCATTTTTAGCTAGATGCCACATAAATGACACAGAAATGTGTGTAAAAATGAGGTAAAAACCTTGTATAAAATACACCCATCAAATCTCCCCAAACCAAATCTTTGCTTGTCCCCAAGCAAACAATGAATGAAACTAAAGACAACTAACGGAATGGGACCAACTCATCAGCTACAAATCATCCACCCAAACCAATTTAATGTAACAACTAACAAAGTGGTAATAAGTAAGTGCAAACGAGTTAAATCAATGCCTCAAACTACTGAACCGACGACTTTGCAAGACTCAAAGATATCGGACTCTCACGGGTCGCTCATCACATATGTTAGGCACATGGTGAGTATATAAGTAATAGATAGAAAGAAGTAAAGACACTCACCTAACTCGACCTATAAGAGCATGCATGCAGTCTAACATGAATAAAATCTCTTTAATCGTACATATGCATGTTAGAAATCTATATCTCATTATACAACATATTCATATATGTTACAATTTAATTTTGTCATAAAAATAAATTTAGATCTTATGCATGCAAACATAAATAAATATAGAGAAGAAATCATTTTCCTTACTATAAAATTTCGGATCAAAGGGCACAAGTAAGATCTCCTTCTTACTTGTTCTTGAGCTTTCCTTATACGGATGAACAAAGATTCAAAGATAGAATCTCTCCCAAAGATGAATACCCAAGATAACCCCTTAATAGATTAATATTATTAGATCTAGAATAATAATAATCTTACTAAAAATTGACCCAAAATATTTATTTTGTACTCTATTATTTCGGTAAAATAGAGGAAGGAATTTTGGAGTTTTATCTCTCTAGTTTCATAAGATGTGTAGAGAGTTTTATTTCTTACTATAGTAATAAGAATTGTATGAATAATTATGAAAGAACCCATTTGGCTCTCTTTAGAGGGTAAAACTAGGTGGGTGTGGGGGAGGGTGCCTTATGCATGGGCTTGATTCTCTAACCAAGAATATAGGCATGCAAGGCTAGGTGTAGGTTTCATAATTATGTTTTCCACTTATAAATAATCAACACAATTTTATCCTAATACACCCTCCATTTCGGTATACACACATAAAATGGATGAGTCCATTTTATTTGTGATTTTGTCAATATGTCACATGTGACATATTACATGACATCTTATATATAAAATGTATTTTTAACAATTAAAAATCAACATATTAATAAAATATGTCCCTTATAAAAATTAACATAGTAATTCACAATTACTTGTGCCAAAATGGTTTACCAATTTATAAATCACAACATCTTGTATTTACAATAAATTATTCATTCAGTTTCAATTGTTTCCGTAAACAATAATTTCATCTAAGTAATAAAACAATTCGATTACTTAGACCGTATCTTATTTAATCAAATTACAATGAGACACGTAAATATTACTTCCAAAATCGTCCGTCAATTTAAAGTAATTTAATTAACTCGTATCGTCATACGATCAATTAAATATTCAATTAAGAGTGTTACGCTTTAGGTATGACCTAAGGGGATCAACTGATCACCACCGTCGCACGACAGTAATGTCAAACTCTAGTCAGCCAATAATTACCGATATGTGTGGACCAGTTGACTGTAAAATATTACATCCCACATGTATTCTTGAAACGAGATTTAAACATGTGATCATCATGATCAACAGTTGTGATCGCATTATTGTTGGAGGACACATATTCCAACAATCTCCCACTTGTCCTCGACAAGTGTGCGTCACCAATTCTCTTGTCCTATTACTATCTCCCACTCAATGCAAGGTGTCTTTCAGGTCGTACTTGCAAGTGATCATATCGAGAGTGGTTTCCTCGATCTGGAGAATAACTGATTGACCGGAATCATCTACCATAGATACCTTCCGAGCGTGGCCACACATTTCCAGTTTATTACTCCTCGAGTGGCCCTGAGATATTGTATTAACCCTGACAAGGGGGTGGACAATTCCTATCGCACTTGTTCCCTTCGATTAGCCACAGCCATCATAACCCAAAATATGCCCATTTGACCCCATTTACGAAGGTCAAAGTAACACAAATCAAAGTTAATCTGAAACTGTGCCACCTTAGGCGAACAGTCTTTAGTCAAAAGAATCGACTCATTAGAATACTATAGTAGCTCTCGCCACGACCAGGCTATATAAATTTGCCAGAACTCTATAAGCGGTTATAAGGCCCGACAAAGTGTTCCTAACAGTCTGCCTATGTGATCGACTAGTTATCTCATATGACTATGGCATTTGAACTTGCCATCAATCGCATCACACTCTAGTCACTTCGAGACGTCACCTCATACAAGTGACTATGGGTGAATACCATGTTAATCCGGGTTCACTTTAACGGGGTTCAATATTGTCTCTACAACCTGTTCGGATGTAACAAAGTATAAAAGGAGTTTTCAGATTTTAAAAAACTCGAACGACAAATGTGATTATCATATTAGTAGTCAATACTTGATTACTACTTCATATCCAATTTAGATCTTGTATGTAGTTGTTCATCTCAATTCAATTGAAATGACATGACTCATCATGTTAAGCTTACGAGAAGGCTTTGGTTAGTAGGTTTTATCAACTTCTTGTACCTTACTCAACCTACTACATACTCGTTTTCCTTTGTAATGTATACATTTGAATTACAAAACTTTCTGAGTACGTGTCGAGATCCAATCAAGACATAGGCCCTCTAGCCTTAGAATAGCTTCCACTGTTTTCACAGTGTGCGGGACTCATCCTTCTTGCACATCCCATGATTGCAAGTGTACTCAATTTCCGTTGTAAATATTTCTCATTGTTCTTTATTGCCTAGAACGATTCTAGAAAATCTATTTCTTAAATAACATAGCCACAATGGTAATGTGTTTTGATTATGGTTTTGTCGGAAACCATGCGCAATCTCAATTGTCAATTGTCACTTGTGTAACATCCTTACACAAAATTGCATCAAAAACACTTTGCATTACATCCTTAATGCTTCTGCAAGCACTTAAGGGTAATCTTTATGGCTCACTTAGTAACTATTACTTAAATTCGATTTGAAACAATTCATCATACTCAAAGTATATGAAGTGCTATACATCATTTCCTATTTAATTAATTCGGCAGCGGAAGCAAATAGAATCTATCAAATATGTTCAATTCGATTGAACTAGTCATGAACCTTATCAACATAAGACTCCTTATATGACATTAATATCATGTAGATTTATCTCCATAAATCCGGATATTAAGATGTATTATTTTTCTCCTAGTCTTAAATCATTCCCAATAATCAATATGTCATCCACATATAAGACTAATTAAAATTTCCGTAACTCCCACTAAACTCCATGTATAAACACAACTTCTCGACTTATCGGAAAAAGTTTTATAACATGATCAAAACATTGATTCCAACTCATTGATGTCCTACTTAAAACTCTCTCTTAAGTTTCACATTATCTTAGGATGGCAAGAATCTACAAAACTCAAGACATGTATTGAATACATTCCTTCTAATTGAAGAAGTGGGTTTTAGATTCACTCGCTATATGTATATCATCATAATGAAACACAATCCCTAAGAAGATCCAAATAGACTTAAGCATTTCAACTAGTGCAAAACCCTTTGCAACCAATCAAGCTTTGATATCTAACAATTCACTTGGAATTTTTTTCGGATTTTCATGGCACTAAGCCTTGTATTGAGTTGTGACTTAAACACTCTTATGTAAGTCATATGTTCATTACTTTCTAGAAGTAATCAACTTGAATCAAACAATTTCTTTGTAAGTTGCAAGCTCTTTACTTTCTAAAAGTAACACTAATTCATCATCTTCAACAAGTGATGACTTTAACCTCCTAGGTTTTGAAGAAACAACGTCTAAACAAAACGTCTCATGTAGCCAAGAAAGACCAGTTTGTGTAGCCAAGAAAGACCAGTTTATTGTGACATAACATTGTTTGTGGCCCTTTGAATAATTTCTCCCACTCTGTCTTCTAGAAATAAACTTGTATTTTAGAAATACAGCTTCACGAGCCACAAACCCGTTGTACTCGTGATTATATTAAGGAAAAATGAGCATTTGTTTCTTTTGAAAACTTACAACCATGGTACCCTACCATTTCATATCTCATGTGATTCGTTTTAGATTTAGTGGAAAAATAATTTAGACAAAATGATAAAATCCCCAAAAGGATCATATAACTCAAAGTAACTTGAACGAAGTCCAAACCATATCGAATAGTGTTTAATTTCTTATCCTACCACACATTATCCCATAATGTGTGTTAAGAGAGATTAACTTGTGATACTATATCACATTTCATTTGGCTTATATCAAAGTTTTCACTTTGATAATCCCATCACGACTAAATCGTGATTCCTTGAACTCTTTGAACTTCTTCAAAGATTTCTCTATTTACCTTATTAAGTGAACACATTAGCGTCAACTTAAATTGTTGGTAAAAGAAAATGGTCAACCTATTTTGGATCACTGATTTACAACCTCGATCTCCTTTTCAACCAAAAGGCACGAGACATCTTGCTTTGAATACAAGATACGCATATACCATAAGATCTTATGGTTTCAAGAGTACTTGATATCTCTTTGCGTTCATCATTCCAAAATCTGAGGTTTAATCTTGTGATACTAATTTGAGTCTTGCATCATCTTCATGATGTATCATTCTAGTTTGGTTTAGAATATATATACACCTTGATAATGGGCTAGCCATACATCAAATCATGGTGTATAGGGTCACAAAAGTGAGACCTCTTTTGTATCTTAACAAGTTTATATTCTTATTTAGAGTTTATGCACTTAATAGTCACAATTAAGTACAACTCTAAACCCAAAATAGATTGAGTACACAATTACTCTATCTCTCAACATCATTCTTGCTAGTCGTCATATTCTAATCATCCTATGTATCAAATACAATGATGAAAACCACCATTGGTTTCTAATATTGACGAAGTAGTATTAGCAAAATTTATGTCAATCAAATAAACATTTAAAGAAGAAGGTCCCATTAGATGTCCCACAACTAACTTGTTGATTCTTCAATAATTTGGGGTAGTTTCCTTTCTAGCGTCCAACAATTAAGACAATGGAAACTTTATAGATTAATATTATTTGTGATTTTGTCAATAATTTGGGGTAGTTTCCTTTCTAGCGCCCAAGATAACCCCTTAATAGATTAATATTATTAGATCTAGAATAATAATAATCTTACTAAAAATTGACCCAAAATATTTATTTTGTACTCTATTATTTCGGTAAAATAGAGGAAGGAATTTTGGAGTTTTTATCTCTCTAGTTTCATAAGATGTGTAGAGAGTTTTATTTCTTACTATAGTAATAAGAATTGTATGAATAATTATGAAAGAACCCATTTGGCTCTCTTTAGAGGGTAAAACCGGTGGGTGTGGGGAGGGTGCCCTATGCATGGGCTTGATTCTCTAACCAAGAATATAGGCATGCAGGGCTAGGTGTAGGTTTCATAATTATGTTTTCCACTTATAAATAATCAACACAATTTTATCCTAATACACCCTCTATTTCGGTATACACACATAAAATGGATGACTCCATTTTATTTGTGATTTTGTCAGTATGTCACATGTGACACATTACATGACATCTTATATATAAAATGTATTTTTAACAATTAAAAATCAACATATTAATAAAATATGTCACTTATAAAAATTAACATAGTAATTCACAATTACTTGTACCAAAATGGTTTACCAATTTATAAATCACAACATCTTGTATTTACAATAAATTATTCATTCAGTTTCAATTGTTTCCGTAAACAATAATTTCATCTAAGTAATAAAACAATTCGATTACTTAGACCGTATCTTATTTAATCAAATTACAATGAGACACGTAAATATTACTTCCAAAATCGTCCGTCAATTTAAAGTAATTTAATTTACTCGTATCGTCATACGATCAATTAAATATTCAATTAAGAGTGTTACCCTTTAGGTATGACCTAAGGGGATCAACTGATCACTACCGTCGCACGACAGTAATGTCAAACTCTAGTCAGCCAATCATTACCGATATGTGTGGACGAGTTGACTGTAAAATATTACATCCCACATGTATTCTTGAAACGAGATTTAAACATGTGATCATCATGATCAACAGTTGTGATCGCATTATTGTCGGAGGATACATATTCCAACAATGCATTCCAACCAGCTTATGACCAAGACACATGCCGAGGACTTACATTTGGGTAAGTGAGGTAATGGGTAAGAAGGGGCTATAATGAATTTGGAATTATGGAGTTAGTAGCCAAGCCAGGCAACAACGGATCCAAATTAGAAACACTTCCCAACTTCATACTCAATATATCAATACAAAGCAAACAGTGCTAATTTGCAACACACAACTCACTATCACCACAATATCGTCAACTCCCGATAAGATACAAATATATTATGGGAGCAAAAATCACAACATTAAATAATTATTGGCTCATGATTTTTCATAATAATCTTTTTTTTTATTTTTTTCTTTCCACATTCCTTTTTTTCATAACTTTTTTTTTCATTCATATTTTTCCATTCCCTTCATCATTTCCACCAATCTTCTCAAACCGGATATGTAACCATATTATAATGAAACATTCCCAACAACTACTATTACTAGCTCGGCTAGGGTAGGCAAAATTATAGATTATAGCTATATAGGACAAAATGTGCAATTTGGCTATGTGTAGCTCATGGGTAGAATGAAATAAAGGGAACCGCCTCTCCTAACATGTGTCACCAATCACAGACTGAATGCATACAGGTATCAAGCAGACTGAATTCATGTTTATGCAAATTGATGTTACATGCCATTTTTAGAGTACTACTATCACATCCTATATGCAACTGGTCATGAATGTCACCAGTTTATTAAGCTCTAGCCTTAGAATGTAAATGTAGCTTGCCAATATAAGAGTCAAGTCTATTCGTTCAGATAAGAGTGAAACAAAAACTCGTAGATTATGCACCTTACCATGCCAACAGAATGTCAAGAATACGCAAGGTAAGGGTAAAGGGACTCAAAATAGCGTAGAAGTTCAACGTTCCGACTCAGCCTAATTGCAGTAATTGACGTGAAATTTTTTGAATTTTTTGAATTTTACGGCTTTTATTTGTGAATCAAGACAATAATGCATGCAAAAATAAAGAAACGTGCAAACTGAAATACAACGAAACATGTAGACACAGATATGGATGAATACCTCCCCAAACCAAACTATACAATGTCCTCATTGTACAAAAAATAGGGAAAGAAATGCAAATTAAAGATAAAAGGAGAACGAGAGTCGGAAAACTTACAAGATGACGTAAAGGAGGGACCTTCCAAAACCGACCATAAACATGGGTGGTCACATATAGCCTAGTAGCATCGCAGTAGGCGAGATATGGTAGCAGAACTCGACCGAGAAAGGCAGAGAGGTTCGATCGAGTAGCTAAAGTGCCAGAAATGCTCGATCGAGAAGATGTGGTGCTCGATTGAGAAGTATGGATTTGCAGGGCTTCGATCGAGCAAGGCAGACGTTCGATCGAGAGGAAAAACCAGCAGAAGTACTCGATCGAGTGAGAAAACCACTCGATCGACCCAATCAGCTGCAAAATCGCAACAAAAGGAGCATAAAACTAACACAAGTAGCACAAGTTTAGCGTTTGTTCGTAACGAAAGTCTAAACATACAGCAGAAAATAAAATAACTAGTTCAAACAAAAGTACAACAAAATAGTCTGGGTTGCCTCCCGGATAGCGCAGGTTTAAGAGGTCCCGCACGACTTTCCTGGCTTCTATTAACTGGCTCATCAGGATTGTCGAAGTACAGGAATTCAACTCGGTTATCTGCATCGTTTACTTTATGGTAAAGCTTCACATATTGGTCATTGATCTTGAACCTGTTTCCCTCGGAACTTTCTAACTCAACGGACCCAAATTTAGTGACAACTGTCACTGTATAGGGGTCACTCCACCTGGACTTTAGCTTGCCAATAAATAAGCGCAATCGGGCATTAAATAGCAACACCTTTTGCCCGACATGGAATTCTCGAGGTATGATCCGTTTGTCGTGCCATCTCTTCGTCTTCTCTTTGTAGATGCGTGAGCTATTATAGGCATTTAGCCTAAACTCCTCCAGTTCATCTAGCTACAATAAACAGTTTTGACCACACAGCTTAGGATCAAAGTTTAGTTCACGAATGGCCCACCAAGCCTTACACTCTAGCTCAACAGGTAAATGACAGGACTTCCCATATACCAAGCGATATGGTGATGCATCAATCGGTGTTTTAAAGGCAGTTCGATAAGCCCATAATGTGTCTTCCAGTTTAAGACTCCAATATTTCCGTGATTTAGAAACTACCTTAGCCAAAATCTCCTTAATCTCTCGATTAGACCTCAACCTGCCCACTAGTTTGGGGATGATACCTCAAACCGCGCCGGTGTTGGACACCAACCTTAGACAATATAGAAGTTAGTTTCTTTTCTTTAAAATGCATTCCCCCATCACGAATGACGAACCTAGGGACACCAAATCGGGGAAAGAATATTTTTGAACATTTTAATCACGGTCTTGGCATCACAATTAGGTGAAGCAATCGCCTCCACCCACTTAGACACATAATCTACAGCTACCAAGATATACCTGTTACCTTTGCTAGACGGGAAGGGTCCATGGAAATCAATGCCCCAGACATCAAAAACCTCAACCTCTAGGATACCATTTTGTGGCATCTCATGTCTCTTAGAAATATTCCCGGAGCGTTGGCAAGCATCACAAGCTGAAACAAACACCTTAGCACCAGCAAACAAAGTAGGCCAGTATAAGCCAGACTGAAGTACCTTAACCACGGTCCGCGATGGACCGTGGTGACCACCATAAGAGGATGAATGGAAGCCCTCCAAGATTGCCTTAGTCTTCCACTGCGGAATACACCGTTTGCAGAGATCGTCTGCACACTCCTAAAACAAATAAGGATCATCCCAGAAGTACTGCTTAACGTTATAGAGAAAACGCTTCCTCTGCTGATAAGAAAGGTTAGGTGCCAGCGCGCCACTTACAACATAATTAGCTAAATCTGCATACCAAAGGTCATGGTTAATAATAGAAGACAAAACAGCAAATAATGAATCATCGGGAAAAGAATCATCAATAGGTAAGGAATCTTCTCCTTCTTGTTGTGATAGTCGCGACAGATGATTAGCTACTACGTTCTCAGCACCCTTCTTATCTTTGATCTACAAATCAAACTCCTGAAGAAGGAGTATCCACCTCAGTAATCATGGTTTAACTTCCTTCTTAGCAAGAAGGTGTCTCAGCGCTGCATGGTCAGTAAAGACAGTAACTTCTGGCCCTATCAAATAATAACGAAAATTTTCTAGCGCATAGACCACAGCTAACAGCTCCTTCTCAGTGGTGGTGTACTTCACTTGAGCCTCATCCAGAGTTCGGCTCGCATAGTATATTGCATTCAAAGCTTTGTCTTTCCTCTGGCTTAGCACCGCTCCTAGTGCATAATCACTAGCTGATACTGTCGTTTCTATACCAAAAATAAAACCTAAATATACTAACAGAAGCTAGTGATAAGTAGGGTCGATCTCCACGGGGAGGTAAGGTATCTATCTATAGTCCGTCTATCTAGGTCAAAAATGGGGGTTTTTAATTTGATTTTCTAAACTACTGAAGGTCAAAGGTAAGAGAAATAAAGTAAGAGCTATTAAAGTGAGAAAATGTGATAAAAGTGATCAAATAAAGGAGAGTATGTCAGGATTTCAGTTCACCATGGTAGTCTATCGACTCAGTTGCAAATAGCCCAGACAATCTACTGTGAGAAGGCCATGAGAAAGTCCTTCCGGTCCGCTATCCACCTTAGAGTTCCTCTAACATAACTTCCGTCCTCATTAGGGTAGTCTACTGTTCATAACATGTCTGTTTATTCCAACCTTCCGATCCAAGAACAAGGTTAACCAGATTAATGTAATTTAGAAGCGTGCACTCAACTAAATAGGTGTTACAGTTATATTTCTATGGGGACAGATTCTCACATGTAAATTATCTAGTCTATTCGCTATCTCGTCACAATCCTACCATAGATTCCCTAGTCCTAACATAAAGAGAATTAGCTACACATTTTCTTAATGTAATTAACAATAACAACAAAAGGTGTGTGATACGGTCGTCAGGTACCAAAAATAAAATACCTAGTTACACTAACAGAAGCTAGAAGTAAGTAGGGTCGATCTCCACAGGGAGGCGGCCACTATCCACTTGTCTACTCGGTCTGTCTAAGGTCACAGTGGTGGTTTTAATTGATTTCTAAACTACTGAAGATTAACGGAAAGAGAAATAAAGGCATAAAATGTGATAAAGATAATAGATAAGAGAGAATATGTCAGGATTTTGGTTCACCATGGTAGTCAATCGACTCAGTTGCAAAAAGCCTAGACAATGTACTGTGAGAAGGATAACGGAAAGGTCCTTCCGGTCCACTTTCTATCCTAGAATTCCACTAACTTAACTTCCGTCCTCATTAGGGTAGTCTACTATTCATAACAGGTATGTTCATTCTAATCTTCCGATCCAGGAACGAAATTAACCAGATTAATGTAATTTAGAAGCATGCATTCAACTAAATTGGTGTACAGTTATATTGCTATGGGGACAGATTCTCACATATAAATTATCTAGCCTATTCGCTACATCGTCACAATCCTACCATGGATTCCCTAATCCCGACATAAGAGAATTTAGCTATTCATATTACTAATGTTGTCAATACTAATAATAATGAATAAACTAATTAAAGGCATGATAGAACAACAATAATTATGCATAAGATGAATTAGGGCAGAAATTAATATATAGAGAAACCAGGATTAAAGCAAGGAAATAATATATTAAGATTAATAAGGGAAGAAAGATTACAATCACAAGAATTCCGGCGTAAAGAACAAATCCACTAGCAAGAGATTAAAGGAGGAGCAAAGTTATAGTGGAGAGAGATTAGAGAGATTCAGAAAATGAGAGAAGCGTAAGTAAAAAAGTGTGTTTATGACCTAATCCGGACTTTCTTTATATAGGGAAGTCATTATTAACATAAAATAAACCTAACACGGGTTAAAAATCCCGAGTATATAAGCTAATCACTCGATCGAGTAACTTTATATCACTCGATCGAACAAATCCAAGCTAAAACCTCTCGATCGAGTACTTTAGGTACTCGATTGAACACTTATTAAATAAGCACTACTCAATCGAGTTGAAAAAGGAGTCGATCGAACACAATTGTACTCGATCGAGTACTTTCCAGCGCACAATTCCTGCTTCACGCACTGAACTTCAAATGGCTGCCATTTCTTCGTTACTTGGGAAAACAGGGCCATTCCGGTGGCGTTGGAAAGCTAAGAGGACAAATTTCATCTCCAGTTGGAATCACCTAAAAATCAATTGTAGAACTCGATATATGGCTCTTCAAAGTAGGCACTAGTAATTTGAAGTTCTTCCTTTGCTCGCCTAGCTATCTTACTCCTTTGCGCATCTCAAAATAGTAGTTTGCAAGCTCTGACTCAACTCATCTCCTAAATGCATGCATAGGGACATGTTTTAGGCTTGATTATGCTCCTTTCCGGTTCATACCTGCAAATAATACAAGACAAACCAAAATAGCCAATTCAGGGGACATTTGTAGCTAAATACTACACAAAATGCATAGAAATGCGTGAAAATGAAGTATGAAATACCTATATAAAATGCACGCATCAAATCTACCCAAACCAAACCTTTGCTTGTCTCCAAGCAAACTATATGCAAAACTAATGGAACGGAAAAAGAAAGCTCAAAGCTAGCTATAACCTGTCTACTTAAATCAATTTAATGCAAGCAAACTACTACTTATAGCAAAGCAGTCAAATGCAAACGAGTTGTAAGATGTTTATAATAAAGATGAACCACTGACCTTGCACGACCTTTAATAATGGACTCTCACGGGTCACTCTTCTCTCATGAAGCAAAGGGTGGACATATATATGTCAGAGAGAAAGAAAATAGTCGCTCACCTAGACTACGACCCACATAAACATGCATGCAACTAATATGATAGACAATTCTAACTACCGTACATACATTCCACCCAAACAAGGTTCGTCACAGCCGAGGGCTTACAAAATTATGGTAAAGTGAGGCAATGGGTAAGAAAAGGCAAAACATTTATGGGAATGTGGAGGTATAGGCGGCCAAGCTAGTACCTAAACAATACAAAATAACAACATCCATTTCCAACTCAATTATAGAATTAAGCACAATGCCCTTCATTTGGCACAAGACTCACCAAACCGACCTGAGAATACTCCTCAAAAGATACAGATAAAGTATAGGAGCGAAACCGTCTCATCAAACAACATCTTTTTTTTTTCTCTTTTTCTTTTTCTATTTTCCACGGTTCCCTTTTCTTTTCTTTCTTTCCATTTCCATTTTTTTTCAAATTTTTTTTTCAACTTCTTTTTTTTCATCCTTCTTCTTCCATAAATTACCAACTCGAGAACAATACAATACAAACCAAATTTGGCACAATAAATTATATACCGCAAAACAATCTAAACAAGCTTAACAAGGCAGGCTAAATTTGGATGTAGTTAAGGGTCAACAGGCAAATTTGGCTAATGTGGAGTTAAATGGGTAAAAATGAAAGAAAGGGAAATTGTAAGCACCTCCCTGCATGTGACACCAGCCACTAACCCGAATATATGTAGGCAAAAAGCAATTGAATTTCATATATTTGCAAATTAATGAACATGTTATACAAGGAGTATACTACTCACAATCCTACATGAAACTGGTCACAAATGACACCAGTTTATAAGGCTCTAAATCTTAGAAATTATAAGTAGCTTGCCAAAATTTTCAGGTCAAGTCTATTCGTTCACCTAAATTTTAACATTAACTCGTAGATATGCAATAAGATAAGGCTAAAGATATTAAGTTTTATGCAAGGCTTAACTAAAAAGGACAATTATAGTGCAATTTCATCATTGAAATCAACCGTTCCGACTCAACCTATATGCTAAAATAAACGTGAGATTTTTTGAAATTTTTTAATTTTTATGAGATTTTGATTTTTATGAAAATAAACAACAATGCATACAGAAATTAAACGTGACAACATAAATGCAATAAAGACAGCATGCAGACACAGATATGGATGCATAACCTCCCCAAACCAAACCGTACAATGCCCTCATTGTAGTAAAAATTAAGGAAAGGAAATGCAAACTAAAAAGGAGAGAGTGAAGCTGCAGAAAACTTACAAGATAACGCGAAGAAGGGATCTCCCCAAACCAGCCAGCAACGTGGGAGGTCGCGAACAGCTGCAGGACATCGTCATAGGAAGCGAATCAAGGCAAACCAACTCGATCGAGAGAGAAGATTGCTCGATCGAGTGCAATGGGCTGTAGAAGTGTTCGATCGAGAAAGTAGGGCACTCGATCGAGACGACACATTATTAAATACACACCAAAAACCGAAATGTTAGAAAAACAACAAAAAAGCGTAAATTCCGGGTTGCCTCCCGGACAACGCTAGTTTTAGACAGGTCCCAGCTCGACCTTCTTTTCTTCGAGCCTCTCTAATTTAACCTGGGTAAAATAGTTCAAAGCGCGCAGCAACCGATCAAACAGCTGTGCATGTGCTACACAAAACTGTAAGTAGCACCATAGTAGAATAATGACATAGGAAAATAGAATGTATAAACGTTTGAGTCTAACAAATTTCCTATGACAACTCCTAAATTTATCAACAAAATAAAGGAGCTCAGGAGCAATTAATAATAATTTAGGGTACCATTTCAGATTAACAAATTTAAGATGACAAGTACAGTGAAAAAATGTTAAATAAACTGACCAACTGGGAGGGGGTATAGCATTAAAATTAAAAACATGAGTCATACGAGGTAGCGTACTATTAATATTAACAACAATAAAATTATCGCTAACTACCTCAAGTGGGTTGCTCTAAATGTCGAAATCATTGACAAAAGAATATATTACCTCATCCGTGCTAGGAGCAATTACCGACTAAGTTGTCTTCTCGTCACCCTCCTCTATGGATATCGTCCCGTAAATCGTAGCCTCAAGCGCATCCAGCCCGGCCTTGAAAAGGGGCGATTCACCGTAACCATTATCATCATCAAAATCGTCATCTAAAACGAGCCCAAGTGATGTTGCATTGCTCTCTCTGGCCAAATCAGTCGATTGAGTGGAATTATTACTCGATCGAAAGCTTTCCTCATGATTTTCACTCGATCGAGTACTTCCTCTAAGCAGCTGTTCGATCGAGTGGAATCAATTGTTCGATCGAACGTTTTCTCTGGTAATCCAATGGATCGAGCACTATTACTAGCTCGATCGAGTGATCTTTGCAGTGCATCGTAGAAATCTTCATAACTCGCTTCATTTTTGGATAGATCTTCGTACTCCGAGTCATATAAACTATCAGTAACGATAGGCAACTCAGGTCCTCCCTGGCAAAGACCACTCTCCGCGTTCCTAAAGGTCATCTCAGCGGCTAGCTGAGCTATTTGAGACTCAAGCTCATCGATTTGAGCGTACGTATGTCTATTATACTCTTGCTTTTTGAATACAAGTGTCTTGATCAAAGATTTCAGCTCCGCAATCTCTTCTTTCTGTCTATCAGGAGGAGGAGCTTGTTGTCGCGGTGGCCAGATAAATGGAGGCTGTTCGTAGCCTCGTTGATAGGGCAGAAGTGGCGGCGCTATTACAACAGATTGATTAGCTTGTCCACGTTGCTTGAATGCATAAACCTCGTCATTTTCAGCTAAGCAAACGGCTGCATTGTGCTTAGCAGCACCACATCTCCCGCAGTAAATCACCTGCTGCGCCATATAATGGAACATAGGTGACGGGTCAAAGGTACTCAAGCCTTCCCTTTGACGATCTTTCACCTAGAACCGTCTAGGTAGAACCTGTAGGGCCTATTAATACGACACTAAAGAAAAAGATGAGAATGGCCTCAAGGGAAACACATCCCATAGCGATATAATTTTCCCAAACCTGTATAAAAACACGCAAAAACATATCCCGACAATACCAAATCACAGAATTAAGCAGTCTATAGTCTGTTGTCGCTAAAGCTAACTAAACTAATGTCTAATAGTCTAAAACGCAATTAAAAAGTCTTAACGGAAATTCAAAATTACAAGTTATTACAACGGGGCATTCCCCGCTCATCTTCCAAAACATTTTAGTAGCCCACAGGAGGGCTTCTGACTGGAGGAGGTCCCTTCAGCATCTTGGACCTTCCTCTTCGATCGCCACGAGTTTGAATTTGAACTCACGAAAGGAGAGTAGTTGACATCCACGTATGCACGAACTTTCTTCTTCCTCTTGTCATTCCCATCAACATTGGCATCCCCATCACATTGATTGATTTTAACTACACTTTGACCGTTGTCAACTCTAGCATCCACTCTATCTGTACCTGCAGCAAGGAAAACAGAAGAATAGTCCTCTTTTTGGCTCACCGGCTGGGGGGGGGGGGTTACAATTGCAAAGACAAGTATTCAATATCTTCAGCTGGAGTGTCTATATCTAAGTCAACAGAGGATAGGGAATTGCAAGGTTAAGCTTGCATGGGAGCCCTACGAGATTTAGACTGATGAAATATCAGCTCCTCATTTCCTACCTAAAATGTAAGGGTCTTCCCCCCGATGTCGATCACCGCACGAGCAGTGAATAAAAATGGTCTACCTAAAATGATAGGGGTGTGAGTGTCCTCGGGGATGTCAAGTACCACAAAGTCTACGGGAATAAAAAATCTCCCGATCTTGACAGGTATGTCCTCTATAACTCCTAGTGGCCGTGATATACTACGGTCAGCCATCTGAACGATCATATTAGTGCAATTAAATTTGGTCAGACCGAGTCTCTTAGCGAGAGACAAGTAACACGCTCACGCTAGCACTTAAATCGCATAGCGCGTTATCAATCAAATGGGTTCCTATATGACACGGAATTGAAAAGCTACCCGGGTCTGACTATTTAGGCGGTGTCTTATTCTGAACTAAGGCAGAACCTAATTCAGTTGAAGCTACGGTTTCGTGGTCATTTATATGCCTCTTATGCGATAAGATTTCTTTCATGAATTTCATATAAGAGGGTACCTAGGTGAGCAATTCGGCGAATGGAACATTAACATGTAGGCTTTTCAGGAGCTCGGCAAATTTCCCAAACTATTGATTAGCTTTGTTGTTCTGCAATCGCCTTGGAAAGGGCACAATGATAGGAATTTCGAGCCCTTTATTCCTTTCTTCCAATGTCTTAGTGGGTTCAAATTCATTCTTACTCGATCGAACCTTTTTACCTCTCAATCGAGGTCTTTCAGCAAGTTTTTCACTCGATCGAGCATTCTCAGCCTCTCGATCAAGTTCCTCATTATCAGCACTGTTCGATCGAGGCAAAATATCAATCGATCGAACACTTTTCCCAGTATTTTCATTCGATCGAGTACTTTAAGCCACTCGATCGAATCCTTGAATATCAACTTTACTTAATCGACCCTCAGAACCACTCGATCGAGTAATATCACCAACATTTCTACTCGATTGACCACCAGAAATCAGTTGATCGAGTATATTCTTCGGATTAAGCATTTTTTCAGCAGTTGACGCATGTTCATCATCCTCAACAACACTCCTCGGGTCTGATATGTCCTTATTAGTTGACAGTTTGGGTCCTTCATAAGAAAGACCGCTACGCAAGTTAATAAAATTTATCGTCTCATGTGGATTCTTCTCGGATTGAGACGACAAATGACCCGGTTTCCTTGTGGATTGACTCGCGACGAGTTGGGCAACTTGGGTCTCGAGTGACTAAATTGATGCTTCTTTTTGTTGGTCACTCATTTGCATCTACTTAGTCAATGATTGAATCATCGACTTCAATTCAGCCAACTCACTAACTCCACTAGAGGATGCTCCTTGATGCGGCGGAGGAAAGGATAGAGGCTTTTGAAAGCCTTGATGAGCCTTATGAGAAGGGACATAGGCTTGCTGCTACTGCGGAGGAGTAGGATTAAGAACATTCTGACTGGTCCACCTTAAATTGGGATGGACTGCACTTTGATTATTGTAATAGGAATCTCCTCCTTGCCTATATTGCTGAAAGGCAAGGACTTGCTCCTTCTCTGTCAGACAGTCAACAGTAGTGTGACCGTCATTACTCCCACATCTCTCACAAGTAACGGCTTCTTGTCTAGTCAACAAGTGAACCGTTTGTTGATCACCAGCAGCTTGCAATTCTAACTTATCAAAACGGGCATTCATGGCTTCCCGCTGAGCCACAACTGTATTATCAACCGAATGAACTGTCCGAATGCCGTCCCATAATCAGCACGGGTACCCATTAGACGAGGCGTCAAGTATAGCACGGTGGTCCTCATACAACCCATTGTAAAACTGGTTGCATAAGAACCACTAATCAAAACCATGGTGAGGAAGAGACCTCACTAACTTCTTGAAACGACACCAAGCCTCATAAAAATTTTCATCAGGTGCATGTTTGAAACTCACAATATTTCCTCTTAGTTGGTTGATACGTTGTGGAGGAAAGTAACTTTTATAAAAGGCAAGTGCAAGAGTCGCCCAGTTAGTGATACCGGCTGCAGTACGATCAAGATCAGTGAGCCACTCCCTGGCTCCGTCGGTCAGTGAAAAAGGAAACAATACTTCCTTTATTTTATCCTGGGTCACTCCCTTAGTGGCGGGAATGGTAGAACAATAGTCAGTAAAGACCTCCATGTGTTTTCGCGGATCTTCACCCGCCACACCCCGGAACAAGCTCCTTTCGACCAAATTGATGTAGGACGGTCTAATGTCGAAAGTATTACCATCCTCTATCGCAATATTGAAACCTTTGGAATCGAGGCAGCTGTGGGCTCTGAGTGACTCGCTATATTAGGCATCTTTACTGGCTTGATAGTAGAAATAGAGTTGTCTTCTTCACAAGACGGGTCTTCTGCGTAAAGAAAGTGTTGCAGCTCGGGTTCAAAAGTACTCAAGTCTTCCTTTTGAATCTTTCTTTGCAGTCTGAGTCTATGCCGAAATGATCTCTCTAGCTCAGGATCAGCAGGAACTAATTCTGACCTGTTTGACCTGGGCATACACAATACTGGAAGAATTAAGTGAGAACTATCTCCAGGAATAAAAATTCCCTGGGACGAAAAGAGATAAACGAAACAAGCAAGACAGATAGAGCTATTGCCTCCCCGGCAGCGGCGCTAAAATTTGATACTGTCGTTTCTGTACCAAAAATAAAACCTAAATATACTAATAGAAGCTACTGATAAGTAGGGTCGATCTCCACAGGGAGGCAAGATATCTATCTATATTCCGTCTATCTAGGTCACAAATGGGGGTTTTTAATTTGATTTTCTAAACTACTGAAGGTCAAAGGTATGAGAAATAAAGTAAGAGCGATTAAAGCGAGAAAATGTGATAAAAGTGATCAAATAAAGGAGAGTATGTCAGGATTTCAGTTCACCATGGTAGTTTATCGACTCAGTTGCAAATAGCCTAGACAATCTACTGTGAGAAGGGCATGGGAAAGGTCCTTCCCGTCCGCTAACCACCCTAGAATTCCTCTAACTCAACTTCCGTCCTCATTAGGGTAGTCTACTGTTCATAGCAGGTCTGCTTATTCCAATCTTCCAATTCAGGAACAAGGTTAACCAGATTAATGTAATTTAGAAGCGTGCACTCAACTAAATAGGTGCTACAGTTATATTGCTATGGGGACAGATTCTCTCATGTAAATTATCTAGTCTATTCGCTATATTGTCACAATCCTACCATGGATTCCCTAGTCCTAACATAAAGAGAATTAGCTACTCATGTTCTTAATGTAATTAACAATAACAACAAAAGATGTGCTAATGTAATACATGATGAAACAGTGATAATCAAGCATAAATAAGACGATGATAAGAATATTAATGAAAGAACAAGAAATTAATGCAAAACAAAGTATTAAGATTAAGGAGAGAAGAATGATTACAATCTTAAAGAATCCGGCGTAGAGAACAATCCTCAAAGCAAAGAGCAAAGCTTTGAGATTAAGCAGTAAAGAGTATTAAGAGTTGTAAAAGTGGTAAAGAGTTGTAAAATTATATTTATTAACCTAATTACGACTCCCTTATTTAGGGGAGCGTAAATTAACAAAATAAAACCTATCATGTATTATGTCAACCCGTGTATCATAGCAAACCCCTCGATCGAGCACTTTCAGATCACTCAATCGAGGTCTTATCCAATAATTGTACTCGATCGAACAGTTAAAGCTCTCGATCGAGTAACTCCTACAAACTCCATTTCGATCGAGCTGTTAGAATCACTCGATCGACCATCTGCTCTAGCCAAACCACTCGATCAACACATATTTCCACTCGATCGAGTGGATAAACGACGCAACAGCCTCAAATATGTCCTTGGCAGCTTCATGGATCTTCCTTCACACACCACGAGGGACAACTCTCGCTCTAATACTTTCGTCTCCTTACAGTGCATGCTAAATGGGACGAATAAAGGTCGATTCCGCTACTATCAGGTCCATTTCTGCAATAAAGGCAAAACAAACCAAAGTAGCCAATTCGGGGCATTTTGCAATACAAAGCGATACAAAATGGCATAGAAATGCGTGCAATAAAAGGCTAAAAAGTCTATATAAATTGCACGTATCACTAGCGTCGCACATAATCTCAAACGGCAAGTCCCAGTTGGGAGGCTGTATAATCGGCGCCGATATCAAGGTCTGCTTCAACCTGTTAAAAGCAGAAAGACACTCATCCATAAATGCGAAGGAGGCATGCTTAACCAACAGCTGTGTAAGTGGTTTAGGAATTTCTGAAAAGTCTCTGATAAACCGGCGATAGAAGCCAGCATGACCAAGGAAACTCCTCACTTCTTTGACATTAACAGGAGTAGGTAATTGTTGAACCACTTGCACCTTTGCTTTATCAACTTCAATGCCCCTATCAGAAACTAAGTGCCCTAAGACAACTCCCTCGTTTACCATAAAGTGGCACTTCTCCCAATTAAGCACAAGATTAACCTCAATGAAGCACTACAACACTTTATCGAGGTTTGACAGATTGTCAGCAAAGTCACTTCCATAGACACTAAAGTTGTCCATAAACACATCGATAATAGACTCTATATACTCAGAAAATATCCCCTTCATGCACCTTTTGAAGGTGGTAGGGGCATTACATAAACCAAAAGGCATCCTACGGTAAGCAAAAATAGCCTGAGGACAAGTAAAAGTAGTCTTTTCCTGATCATCTGGATGAATAGGGATCTGAAAGAACCCTGAGTATCCATCTAGATAACAGAAAAACTTATGAGAAGCTAACCTTTATACCATTTGATCAATGAAAGGAAGGGGAAAGTGATCTTTCTTTGTGGCGGCTTTCAGCTGTCTGTAGTCTATACACATCCGCCAACCAGTTACTACTCTAGTAGGTATCAACTCGTTTTTGTCATTCTTGACCACACTAGACCCTCCTTTCTTAGGAACGACCTGAACCAGACTCACCCACTTAGAATGACCAACAGAATAGATAATACCTGCATCAAGCAGCTTCATTACCTCAGTCATCATAACGTCCTGCATCTTCTGGTTAAGTCGGCGCTGACCCTGTCTACAAGGATTGTGATCTTCCTCAAGCTCAATTCTGTGCATACAAATGTCAGGACTAATGCCCTTAATGTCATCCAATAAATAACCCATAGCTTTCCTGTTTTTCTTAAGCACAGCTAACAAAGCGGTCAGCTGATTATCATCCAATTTGGCACTAACAATGACTGGATATTGCTCTGTATCATCTAAGAAAGCATATTTAAGATGAGAAGGAAGAGGCTTACGCTCAGGTACCTTTACCTCTATGGCACAAAGAGTATTAATCATTTGTTCCACTCTCTCTCCTTCAACGTCTGTGAGTTCATGCTCATCTAAAGCAGCTTCAAGCAAATCCAACACAGCATCATTGTTTTCTGGGTTATCTGCACACTCATCTAAAAGCATCAAAGCTTCTAGTGGATCCTTTATAAAAGAACCGGACCAGAAGTTATAAACAGACTTGTCAACAATATCAACTGAATAGAAAGTATCCTCTATCATTGGCCGAGCAAGCGTACTGGCCAGACTAAAAGTGATCGTATCATCCCCCACTGTAAGAGTCAAACGCCCTTGTTTGACATCAATAATGGCCCTAACTGTACACAAGAATGGTCTTCCTAGTATAATTGGGGTCCGGGTATCCTCAGCTATGTCTAAAACAATAAAGTCCACTAGTATAAAGAACTTGCCTACTTTGACAGGCACGTCCTCTAAGATATCCAAGGGTCGTCTTACAGATCTATCAGCCATCTGTAATGTAATGTTAGTCATTTTAAGGTGACCCATATTAAGCTTCTTGTAGACAGAAAAAGGCATGACACTGACACTGGCTCCTAAATCACAAAGGGCCTTATCTATCACTTCATTCCCTATAGTACAGGTAATAGAGAAACTACCCGGGTCTTTTATTTTCGGTGGATCTTTATTAAGAAGTAAATTACTAGACTCTTCTATAAATGCAACAGTCTCGAATTCACTAAGCTCTCTCTTACGCGTCAAAATGTCTTTCATAAATTTTGCGTAAGTAGGTACCTGGGTAATAAGTTCTATAAAAGGGTCGGTTACCTGGAGATTCTTGACCACGTCCACAAACATACTATACTATCGCTCAACCTTAGCATCCTTCAGACGTCCCAGATAAGGAACCCTGGTAGCAATATGCGGGCCTGCGACCTTCTCTTTACCTTTATCAGAACGTGACACCTCCACAGCAGGGGAAGATGACACGGTAGCAGAATTAGAATTTGAAGTTGACCCTCCGCTGGTACTAGTGTTCAATCGAGTACTAATATCATTCAATCGAACAGTCTCATCAGGAAAAGAACTCGATCGAGGAATATGCACCTCTCGATCGAGTTCTTCAATTTCATCATGTTTCGATCGAGAGCCAGAATCACTCGATCGAACAGTATTTTCTGCCAAGTTACTCGATCGAGTGGAATTATCTCCTCGATCGAATTCTTCAATTGGGGCATTTCTCGATCGAGTTGGATTTATGTTCGATCGAGGGCTTACGTCAGATAAATCACTCGACCGAGTTAAGATATCACTCGATCGAGTTGCAGGATGATGTTCAGCAGGGTCATCGTCACTTAACTTCTCAAAATCAATATTCGGGGTCTCATCAGCTGTCACAACCCCATCTTCCGGCATTTTTGGTCCATCATAAGTAAGACCGCTTCGGAGATTTATGGCATTAACCCGGTCACATGGAGGTGATTGATTCACTTGGCTTTACGCGAATGAAAGACGCGCAACTTGATCGTGCAACTCCTTTATAGCGTTTTCATTCTTGTTGGACTTCTTTTCGAACTGAAGCATTAAGTTCAACACTAGGGACTTCAGTTCTGCGAGCTCTCAATTTGTAGAGGGCAAATCAATTGGTTGTGGCATTGGTTTAGAAAGGCTAGAGGTACTTATTGTTGTCAAATATTTATATAGCTTAGAGAATGGAACTCCTGGCTTGAATTTTTGATAGGCACGGACGCGCTCTACATCCACCATACAAGTAATAGGGTCACACCCCTCCGTACCGCATCTACCAGAAACTACCTCCTGCTCAGTTATGGCACAAACTTGTTCATGCACACCCGTAGTTAGAAAAATCTCCGGACTGCCTAACCTTTCACTAGGACTTTCCATCTCAGCTACCACCAACTCATTTACATACCTACTTCCTCAAGGATTTCCATATTCGGCAACGTGGATGGCCATTTCTTCAATAAGGTGCCATCCTTGTTTATCTTCAACATTTTTCTAGAATCTCCTCTTGGCCGCGTTGTCAAGAACAACTCTCTGATCAGGATATAACCCATTGTAGAATTGGGTGCATAAGAACCAACGCTTGAAACCATGATGAGGTACAGAACGAACGAGTCTCTTGAACCTAGTCCAAGCCCCATTCAAATCTTCAGTAGGCAATTGGTCAAATGCAGTGATTTGACCTCTCAACGCATTAGTGTGCTGTGGTGGAAAATATCGTCTCTAAAAAGCTAGAGCTAGGGAATTCCAGTCAGTAACATCGGCAGCTTCCCTATCCAAATCTCTCAACCACTCCCGGGCATCATCAGTCAAAGAAAAAGGTAAAAGAACTCCCTTAACCCTATCCCGCGTCACCCCAGCAGCTAAAGGAATGGTGGAGCAATATTCTGTAAAGAGCTCTATATGCCTGCAAGGATCTTCGCCAGGTCCCCCCTGAAGAGATTTCTCTCAACCAGCTGTATATAGGACGGGTGGATCCCAAAGGTCCCCGAATCTGTAGTGGGTAACAAGAAACCTTTAGGAAGAGAATCTATCGTAGGTTCTGAATGACTGGCGATGTTCGGCATCTTAGCAAATAGAGTCCATAGCAGGGCAGGTATGACAATGTTCTCCTCTAGAACAGATTTCCTACAACACTAATAAAGCACTTGGAAAAATATGAGATCAATCTCAAGGAATAAATTCCTTGAGACGAGAGACAAACTTAATATAAGCAACAAAATTACGCCATCTCCCCGGCAACGGCGCCAAAATTTGATACTGTCGTTTAGTACCAAAAATAAATACCTAAGTACTACTAACAGAAGTCAGTGGTAAGTAGGGTCGATCTCCACAGGGAGGCGGTCACTATCTACTTGTCAATTTAGTCTGTCCGAGGTCACAAGATGGGGGGTTTGAGTTGAATAGACTAAACTAACTAAAGCAGGGAGAGATTTAAGAGACTAACTATAAAGAGAAGGAACTAGGATTGTCGGTTCATCAATGTATGTCAGATGGTCACAGTTTAGGTCATAGATCAGTCGCGTGTACCAGTCTAAAGGGCAACGAATATCTCCTTCCGGTCTCAATTCACCATAAAACACTATTAGCTTAGCTTTCGCCTTCACTAAAGCATCCTAATGTTCACTGCAGGTCTCACCCCTTCCAACCTTCCAGTCTATGTCAAGGCTTACCAAATCAATTAGCTAAATGCGTCGACTCAAGCAACTAATTGCAATTATATGCAGTGATTAACAACAAATACATGATAGCAACAAAAGACCTGTAAACCTAATTAGCAACTAACAAGAGTTCATTGATTCCCTAAAATCCTAACGGGAGAATTAGCTAAACATAAATAGAAATAGAGCAAGAACAAGAGATGAAGAAGAAACAAACATAATAAAGAAACAAGCAAGAGAGAAATAGCATAAAAGAGAGAAAATTACAAGGATTAAGGTTCGGAAAAGAGTAGCAAAACGTCCCGCAGTATTGAAAAGTAAAAAGTACCCCCTAAACCTAATGACATCTTTCCTATTTATAGGAAAGATAAATATTAACCTAATACGATATTAAAACCTTGCGGAAAATAGAAAGTACTCGATTGAGTGGTTTAAAACTCCTCTATCGAGTAAATTATAGTAAAACCTCTCGATCGAGTAGAAAACCTACTCGATCAAACACTATCTAAAATAAGCTATTCTATCGAGGACTTAAACTACTCGATCGAACACTATTCTACTCGATCGAGTGGTTTCTAGCGCATAATTCCTGCTTCGCACTGAACTTCAAACGGCTGCCATTTCTTCATTACTTGGGAAAACAGAGCATTTCCAATGGCGTTGGAAAGCTAAGAGGACAAGCTTTCATCTCCAATTAGAATCACTGAAAATCAGTTGTAGAACTCGAGATATGGCTCTTCAAAGTAGGCATTAGTAAATTGAAGTTCTTCCTCTGCTCGTCTAGCTATCTTACTTTTTTGCGCATCACAATTAGTAGTTTCCAAGCTCCGACTCAATTCATCTCCTAAATGCATGCATATGGACATATTTTAGGCTTGATTACGTTCCTTTCCGGTTCATACCTGCAAATAATACAAGACAAACCAAAGTAGACTATTCGGGGGACATTTGTAGCTAAACACTAAACAAAATGCATTGGAATGCGTGCAAATGAAGTACAAAATACCTATATAAAATGCACGCATCATGATTAGCGAAATTACTAATCCTAAACAGCATGTAAATCTTAACATAAACATCATAATCATAATTAGCATACGATAAATAATTAACAAAA